>NC_139350.1:123188741-123256241 GCF_055883805.1 Amblyomma maculatum
ATTTGATTTGAGTGATGATATGTGGAAACACTAAAGATTCTGCCTACTCCACGTTACCTCCATCCATGGCCATGAGCCGTCCTATTCAATAAAGGACTTGCAACTCAACTCGTGCTCGCGGGTGCAAGAGCGGGTAGCGCTCGTTCAAGGTGAAATGATCTGTCTTAGGACACCGAAAGACGCAGAGAAGAGGCAAGAGTGGAAGCGCACCATCAAGCGCGGCGACAGAGTGCTCGAAGAAAGTAGTGTCGTTTGTGATCGACACTTCGAACCCGAGCTGTTTTATTGAGAAGACTGATTCAGGGAAAGGTTAACTGAGATTCCTCGGGATGTTACCTCACGAAGGATGCCGTCCAGACAGTGTTTCCTGACGTTCCAAGATACTTGCCGAAACCCCTGCCTCAAAAATGAAATGAGCGCAACTTATTGTGCGAGCAAAAACAGTCAGCAGGGGGATCTGCAGAGAAAAAGAAGCGCATTGATCCCAAAGCACCAGTGAGCCGATTAAAGAATACAGTGACGGTGGATCGTACGTGTGACGCGAGTCTGCTCCAGGAAAGCAGAAAGCTGCGGTCACCACCACCGCGTGGACAAATGTCGCTCTTTCTGATGATGAGCAAGTAACATTCGCACATGCCACTCAAGCGAAGACGGATCTCCGGAAGTTATATACGTAAGCCGGCGAATTCCGCTCCATCGCAGTTATAACAAGCATCAGCCCGTGACGTCAGTGGAGATGCGGCGGCGCTGGTGGCAGCAGTGACTTTCGTGGTGTAGGCAAAAGCATGGGCCGTCTGCATTGGATGCGCGGCGCTTGCTGCGTTTTCGAGCATTATTCCCGATATTCCTGCAATGTGTGGTGCGGTTTATTGCGCCACAAGGCAGAAAAAGGAAAGTGGTACCTGTTTTCACTTGTTTCTTGCGGTCGGATGAAGATGAGAGCGAATGACAGAGGCATTGAGCGCGACAATTGTAGACCCTTCGACGACGGATTGCCTTGTCAGCTAACGTGCGCTGCAGTTCTGCTCTGAAACGTGATCAGTTCGTTTGCAACTCTTAATTGCCGTGATTGTTTTTCGGCCACATGACGAATAGCGCAATAACAAACGCCTGCAGCTCGTTCACGTTTTGGTGTATATACTACCAGGCCATAAGAAGTTTAGACGTGATATCCCGTGCGCGTATATGATCTTAATTGAACGCAGCTAGGAAACCGCGCTGTGAGTTCCATTCATCTGCGGTACTACCCGTGCACATTTTCGTACAGAAAAGGACACAAAAGCTGCTGCGAAGGCAACTGCAGTTATCTTAATTTTTCGGTCACTCCAGCGCGATCATTTCCGAAACAGACCAAGAGAATAGTAATTAGTAGCTTTGCTCTGTTTTCACTTTCCGGAATTTCAACGAGTGACGCACTCTTCAACGGTCCTAGAAATCGAGTGAACATCGTTAGGAACTGGACAAAGTCAAGCAGCGCTATTTCTCAGAATATTAAATTTTATTTTTGAAGGTCATTAAGATTATAATGAATTCAAATTAACCATACAACCAGCTCTGATTGAGTTAGATACTTAATTGTGGTATATACGGTACATTACGTTTAATGTCCCAAAGTGGAATTGGCTAGGGGTGAAAAATGGATCACTGCCTTGTCGTGGCGGAGGGGCTTGCGAAACTCGATGAAGTCGTGAGCTCTGCTGTGTAGGGCCACCCAAGATAGACAGGTCACGGCAGAGAGTTCTGACAAAATGTGATTCACTGGAGAAGGTAATGGCAACCCACTCCAGTATTTCCTGCCAAGAAAACCCTATGGCCAGTCAGTCACAATACCATTATCGATATGGCGCCGGAAGATGAGCCCCCCAGGTTGGAAGGCGTTCCACATGTTACTGGGGATGAACAAAGGGCGATTCCTAGTAGCTCCAGGACGAATGAAGCGGCTGGGCTAAAGCCAAAAGGACGCTCAGTTGTGGATGTGTCGGGAAGCGACCGGAAAGTCCGATGTTGCAAGGAGATATATCACATAGCAACATGGAATGTAAGATCTATGACGCAAGGTAAACTGGATATCGTCAAGTGAGAAATGGACAGATTGAACATTGATATCTTGGGTATCAGCGAGCTCAAGTGGACCGGAATGGGAGAATTTAACTCCGGCGACCATTATGTCTTTTATTGTGGGCACGAATCCAAGAGAAGGAATGGGGTCGCTCTCATAGTAAACAGAAGAATGGGCAAAGCAGTGCTAGGGTACAACCCCAAAAACGACCGAATGATTTCACTTCGGATCCAAGGTCACCCTTTCAACATAACAGTTATCCAAGTCTATGCACCGACCACTGCTGCTGAAGAAGCTGACGTTGAGAGATTTTATGCGGACCTACAATGCCTTTTAGACCGCACCCCATCATCAGACGTCGTTTTTCTCATAGGAGACTGGAATGCTAAGGTCGGGAGTGAAGAAATATCCGGAATTACAGGCAAGTTCGGTCTTGGTGAGCCAAATGAAGCTGGGCAGAGGCTAGTAGAGTTCTGTCAAGAAAACAACCTGACCATAGCGAATACTCATTTTCAACAGCACAAGAGGCACCTGTACACATGGATTTCACCGGACGGTCTGTACAGGAATCAGATCGATTATATTATTTGCCGGCAGAGATGGAGAAGCGCTATACAAGCAGTAAAAACAAGGCCTGGGGCCGATTGTGGCACCGATCATCAGCTTCTTGTTGCCAAAATTAAGCTTCGATTGAGGAAAAAGCAGAAAACTAGAAGGCCTTTCAGGTATGATCTGGATCAGATTCCATTAGAATATGCTGTGGAAGTGAGGAATCGATTTCAAGAATTAGATCTAGAAGACAAAGAGCCCGAAGAGATGTGGACTGATGTTCGTGATATAATACAAGAAGTTGCTACTAAGGTAGTTCCAAAGCAAAAGAAATGCAAAAAAGCAAACTGGTTATCTGAAGAGGCTTTGCAAATAGCTGAGGAAAGGAGGATGGCAAAAGGTATGGGGGAAAGAGAAAGATACAAGGTTCTCAATGCGGATTTTCAGAAAATAGCAAGGAGAGATAAGAATGCCTTCCTGAACATACAGTGTCAAGCAGTTGAGGACAACAGCCAATTAAGGAACACAAGAGCTCTGTATAAGACAATCAAAGATATCAAAGGAAGCTTCTGTGCTAAGCTGGGCGTGATAAAGGACAAACAAGGCAAGGACCTCACTGAAGCCTCAGAGATAAAGAAGAGGTGGCAGGAATACACAGAAGAACTGTACAAGAAGGACCCGGATGTGCAAACCCAACATAGGACGGTTGTGATTACTGATCTCGAGCCGGGCATCCTGAAGAGTGAAGTTGAATGGGCCTTAGCCAGCCTTGCTAAGAACAAAGCTAGCGGAATTGATGGTATTCCAGCTGAATTGCTTCAAAACCTCAACCACGATGCTGTTAACACACTGCATACATTATGTCAAAAGATTTGGACAACCCTGCAGTGGCCACAGGATTGGAGGAGGTCAGTTTACATCCCCATTCGAAAGAAAGGCAGTGCCAAAGATTGTTCCAACTACCGCACGATCGCGCTTATTTCGCATGCTAGCAAGGTGATGTTAAAAATCCTGCAAGGTAGGCTGCAGCAGTATGTGGATCGGGAGCTTCCGGACGTGCAAGCTGGGTTTCGCAAGGGCAGAGGAACTCGAGACCAAATTGCCAACCTTCGCTGGATCATGGAAAAAGCAAGAGAGTTCCAGAAACTCATTTACTTCTGCTTTATTGATTATGCGAAAGCGTTTGACTGCGTAGATCACAGCAGATTGTGGCAAGCTCTCCGAGAAATGGGAGTTCCAATTCACCTCATCTGTCTCCTCAGGAACCTTTATGAAGGGCAAGAGGCCACAGTCAGAACTGGGCATGGTCTTACTGATTGTTTTCCGATTGAGAAAGGGGTGAGGCAAGGCTGCATACTGTCGCCCTGCCTATTTAACCTATATGCAGAGTGCATCATGAGGAAGGCCGGTCTGGACGAGTCTTCAGCTGGAGTGAAGATTGCTGGAAAAGGTATCAACAACCTTAGATATGCGGATGATACCACTTTAATGGCAGAAAGTGAAGTGGAACTCAAGAGACTTCTGATGCGCGTACGAGAGTGAGAAGTTTGGGCTTAAACTGAACATTAAAAAGACGAAGATCATGGCGTCTTGCCCTATCAAGTCCTGGAGCATCAATGAACAAGAAGTGGAAGCTGTGACAGATTTTCTGTTCTTGGGCGCCAAGATTACCTCGGAAGGAGACTGCAGCCATGAAATTAGGAGACGTCTGCTTCTGGGAAAGAGAGCAATGGTTAGCCTTGACCGCCTAGTAAAGAGCAGAGACATTAGTCTGCCAACCAAGATCCGTATAACCCGTGCTATGGTCTTTCTAGTTGTGATGTATGGATGCGAGAGTTGGACTGTGAAAAAGGCTGACCGCCGAAGAATTGACGCGTTTGAATTGTGGTGCTGGCGAAGACTCTTAAGAGTTCCTTGGTCTGCCAGAAGATCAAATCAGTCGATATTGTCGACCATAAACCCTGACTGCTCATTGGAGGGTCAAATTCTAAAGTTAAAGCTCAGCTACTTTGGTCATCTGATGAGAAGAGAGGAGTCGCTGGAGAAAGATTTGATGTTGGGAAAGGTTGAGGGTCGCCGGAGAAGGGGTAGGCAGCGAACGCGATGGTTAGATGGCATTCTCGAGGCATTGCAGATGAAGCTATGTGATGTTAAGAAGATAGTGAGAGACCGGAAAGCGTGGCGTGACATGGTGCATAGGGTCACGAAGAGTCGGACACGACTGAACGCCTGAACTGAACTGAAAAATAAGCACAATAATATGAAGCGCATTTGAATAAAAATTTTCCCAATATATTAAAAATGCTCAGCATATCTCGCAAATTGCACTGCAAGTGATCGCGGACATCGTAGAGAAAATTACAATTGCGCTCACAGCAAAAAAAAAAAGGCAAAAAAAATGCAGCATTATTACGAGCTTTTTATTTATATAGTAACCTGTGAATGACACTGACTACGACTGCGCGATTCAACAGACGTGGAACGTCTTTTTATCGCGCAGGATAGAACAAGTTGGCAGCGCGCCCACTAGGCGAATGTTACAAAGATATATATAGAAGATTGAGTTCTTATTCAGTGAAATTCTACGACTTAAGTTGCTGGTACAGCGAGCTACAAATGTGATTTCTAGTTCAGTATAGTTGCCGGTAATATTATTCTTTAGAGTGAAGGTGCTTGGAGCAGCAGAAAAAGTACCCATCAAAATAGTCGTCACATGAAAAACGCACTTTCAATCATTCATATTATCGTCCTTGTATGCGCTAACAATAGGCCCGGAAGTTCACTATATACTAGTTTTTCTTTTACATTGTGATGCCTCGTTTTCATTTAATTTAATCAGTCACTACAGTCCCACGTTGCTACAGTCGCCCACCGTAGCCGCGCGCTGTTGAGGCCACGGAGAGAGAAGCCAATTCAGCGCTTTTCGCCAGGTAATACCAGCAGTAATTGGCTAGTAAAGTGTTGAACTACTCTCCAGGCATAGACCAAACTATTTCTACGTATCGCTTTAGAATATTCACACGCGCGAACTGGTTTCTAAGGCAGCGTCGCTTGGCGCAGTGTAGGCACGATGCGTTTTTGCCTACACCCCTGTCGCTGCCGATCGCAGCGCCACCTTTGTTGACAAACATGACGCTTGCCTATACAGATGAAGCTGCCATGAATGCTGCAGTGTACATTCGAGCAAAGAAAGTGAAGGAGATAGCAGCTGTCAAATAAACAGAAGAGATAATTAATCTTCTTCGGGACATTGCGAAACTCAGTTAGTGTCCTGGCTGCGGATTGAAGCCCATGCATGGAAATACCTTTCCCTCCTTTAATGGGTGTTACTTTGCGAAGAACGGCACCATTCTTTCTGATGCAGCACGGATGCATAGCCTGCAAATACTTGCGAAAGGTAATTCAGAATAACCCGTCAAGAAGAAAAGGACCAAGCCTGGCGGGTGTAAAGAATTTTTAAAAAGACTTCCAAGTCTCGAGCAGGTTTTCGTATGAAAGATGTACTATTGGTGACAAAGTTGGTAAGGTCTATGAAATGAAAAATGAAAATGAACGCCTTTCAAGGACAGCGTTTGAAAGAAGGGTTAGTGGCCTTCCTCTTAAGCAGCAGCTGGGTGTTAAGACATGTTTTGAGGCTGCAAAATGCAATTCAAGAAAAGGGATGGCATATTCGAGTGGCTGCTCGGCTTTCTAAGCACTAAAGAATGCATATCAGCAGTTTGCCTGAAGCCCGATGTGATTTGCAGGGCTCGGGTTTCAATCTTGCATGCTTTAATTGTGCATGCATCCGAAAGGTTCCAGTTCTACCTACGTGTTGTAACTTGACAAGAAGTTAAGATGTTAAGATAGTCCTTCATGCAAGCGCAATTGTTTATACAAAATCTTCAGAGACGCTTTTACAATATGGCACCGCGGTAATATTCAGTGAGGATAAAAGGGTATAAAAAGCGGCTTCGTTTGTCCATCGGCTCCGGGGCATGCGCGCAAAACTTCGGTCACGACAAAAAAGAAATCGTTTCCGTAGTTATGCCAATAACTGGAATGCGAATTCAATACTACGACTAAACTGAAATAAAAAAACTAAAGAGCAGCATCGCACATACGAGGCACCAGGCAGTGCGCATCGAATGCATTTCGAAGTGCACTGGCACGCGTCGTCTGCTCTGTCAGTAGTGGCGCACTCCGGTAAAGTACCTTTACACTCCGGTTCACCGCAGCGCCACCGCTTGCGATCATTCAGCGGCAGCCCCGGACGAGGGCCTCGAGATCGAGCAGAGGCGCCACCTTGCGGCTCAGCGACGAAACCTACTCAGCGTGGATGCGTTTTCGCGTCGCGTGCCAGCCCGCGGTGATTTACGCGCGCGTGCGGCGTGTACAGGAGTGTTTTATGAGAAGCATATTGCTAGAGGTAAACCACAGCCCCTCGTGACGGTTACACGCCGTGCAAAGAATGTGGAATGCTACGTCACACCACGTGATACGCTGACGTCACGACAGAGGTGAGACGAGGGTCCAGCGCCGTCGGCTGCGGTTGCACGCCGTCCGGACCACGTGGTATGGGGACGTCACACCACGTGATACGCTGACGTCACGACAGAGGAGAGACGGGGACCGGCTCGCGCCGTCGGCTGCGGTTGCACGCCGTGCGGACCACGTGGTATGGTGACGTCACACCACGTGATACGCTGACGTCACGACAGAGGAGAGACGGGGGACCAGCTCGCGCCGTCGGCTGCGGTTGCACGCCGTGCGGACCACGTGGTATGGTGACGTCACACCACGTGATACGTTTACGTTACGACAGAGGAGAGACGGGAACCGGCTCGCGCCGTCGGCTGCGGTTGCACGCTGTGCGGGCCACGTGGTATAGCGCAGGTTTATATATGAAGGGGAGACGATTGCGCTCGCCTCCAGTAGACCCTCACAAAAGGTGGCGATGTCTCCAGGGAGTGCAGCCGAGCGGTGGAATGAAAAGCGAAGGCTGCGGCGTGCTGCAGAGAGCCCAGAAGAGCGGGAAGAACGTTTGGCCAAGGAGCGTGCTCGGCATGCGGCTCGACGACAACGATGCTCCACTGATACGAGCAACGTAAAAGCACGTGTAACCAAGGAAAGAAAAGTTTAGCCAAGTGTAACCATGGAAAGCCGAGTTTAGCAATCAATATGCTTCGCATCTGACCAGGCTTAACCAAGCTAAGCCTCAGCCATTTTTGTTTGTTTCGCGGTTCCTCTGAGCTTTTGCTTACCTATATGCCTCTTGCAAAATAAATATGAACAGTCCATAACCTCACGCTTCATTAATAAAAAAATACTTGTCCGTATCGAGCATGTCATGCTTGGATAAGGACATCATCCATCGCGGTCTTCGGCGCTTGAGATCCTTTGACATGCAATGTCTCCAACGAAGTGGTACTGTCGTTACCGCTGTGTGAAAGCAAAACAGGTCGCTGCCGTCAATAAAAGTTAATGCAAACGCTCAGAAATCGCATATTCCCGTTTCTGTTTGGAATACCGCAGCTACTAAAACATATGCCACCGTAGACTGCTTCATATAGCAGAATGCAGTTTGAACAGACCACTCTATGCCTACTATGCCTTCTGTATTCACCATAGAGTTGTGCGAGTACTTTTTTTTGGTTTTACTTTTAAACCTCTGTCGCGGTGTCTCAGTGGTAAGGGCGCTCGACTGCTGGTTTCGAGAACGGGGGATTCAATCACAACCGTTTCGAAAGGCGCTCCTCTGCTGTGGGATTCGACTGCACAATAAACAATCCCATGTGGTAAATGGGGTGTTAATATTGAAAAAAAAAACGGCACCAAAACCAGCTTCTGCAATCATCCGTCATAGCCGATGCCGCTTTCATGCGTTGAACCCGGGCCAATATGCATTTCTTTTCTTTTTTGTTGTTGTTGTTGTTGAAGGCTTTTGTGCATCCGTAAAAGTTTTAGTGAGCACATTTTGCTTTAGAGAAATGCTCGAATGTTTGAGAAACATATTCCCTGCACCTAATTGTTACCCTAAATATTACATAATACACCTAGATTAATGTACTTTACTGGTAGCCTATTATAATCATTACAATCCCATTTCGTCCAATTGCTGTCTTGCGAGCAAACTCGACGATTCTGACAAGAGGAGTAAAACAGCTTCATGCGGGCTTAAATATCAGTGTTTAGTTCGGGAATAAATACACCTTTATAGTCGCATAATAAGATGACCTCCATTTCTTTCAGAATAGTATTATATCCGGCATCTGTTTTGGAAGCAACCCTAATATTTTACTTCGCATAAGATTTAGTCACTGCTAAATAATTAGTGATAAAGAAATTTTCAGCCTGTAAAATTGCTTCCCAGAACATGAAAGTGCCCATGCGCAGTTTATAACGATGTCTTCGCAGCGGGTAATTAGTTGCTTGCACTTTAACGTTACTGAAATTTAATTGCTGATTATTGTAAATTCTGTCAAGTGTGTAAAAGTTCTCTCACACGATGAAATTTTTTGGCATTGCAAAACAAAATAATTACACTACTAATTTACCGTTATTCCCTTCATGGATCACTGCCTTGTCGTGGCGGAGGGGCTTGCGAAATTCGATGAAGTCGTGAGCTCTGCTGTGTAGGGCCACCCAAGATAACAGGTCACGGCAGAGTTCTGACAAAATGTGATTCACTGGAGAAGGTAATGGCAACCCACTCCAGTATTTCCTGCCAAGAAAACCCTATGGCCAGTCACAATACCATTAATGATAGGGCGCCGGAAGATGAGCCCCCCAGGTTGGGAGGCGTCCCACATGTTACTGGGGATGAGGCGATTCCTAGTAGCTCCAGGACGAATGAAGCGGCTGGGCTAAAGCCAAAAGGACGCTCAGTTGTGGATGTGTCGGGAAGCGACCGGAAAGTCCGATGTTGCAAGGAGATACATCACATAACAACATGGAATGTAAGATCTATGACGCAAGGTAAACTGGATGTCGTCAAGCGAGAAATGGACAGATTGAACATTGATATCTTGGGTATCAGCGAGCTCAAGTGGACCGGAATGGGAGAATTTAACTCCGGCGACCATTCTGTCTTTTATTGTGGGCACGAATCCAAGAGAATGGGGTCGCTCTTATAGTAAACAGAAGAATGGCCAAAGCAGTGCTAGGGTACAACCCCAAAAACGACCAAATTATTTCACTTCGGATCCAAGGCCACCCTTTAAACATAACAGTTATCCAAGTCTATGCACCAACCTCTACTGCTGAAGAAGCTGATGTTGAGAGATTTTATGCTGACCTACAATGCCTTTTAGACCGCACCCAATCATCAGACGTCGTTTTTCTCATAGGAGACTGGAATGCTGAGGTCGGGAGTGAAGAAATATCCGGAATTATAGGCAAGTTCGGTCTTGGCGAGCCAAATGAAGCTGGGCAGAGGCTAGTAGAGTTTTGTCAAGAAAACAACCTGACCATAGCAAATACTCATTTTCAACAGAACAAGAGGCGCCTGTACACATGGACTTCACCGGACGGTCTGTACAGGAATCAGAACGATTATATTCTTTGCCGGCAGAGATGGAGAAGCGCTATACAAGCAGTAAAAACAAGGCCTGGGGCCGATTGTGGCACCGATCATCAGCTTCTTGTTGCCAAAATTAAGCTTCGATTGAGGAAAACGCAGAAAACTAGAAGGCCTTTCAGGTATGACCTGGATCAAATTCCATTAGAATATGCTGTGGAAGTGAGGAATCGATTTCATGAATTAGATCTAGAAGACAGAGAGCCCGAAGAGATGTGGACTGATGTTCGTGATGTAATACAAGAAGTTGCTACTAAGGTAGTTCCAAAGCAAAAGAAATGCAAGAAAGCAAACTGGTTATCTGAAGAGGCTTTGCAAAGAGGTGAGGAAAGGAGGATGGCAAAAGTTATGGGGGAAAGAGAAAGATACAGGGTTCTCAATGCGGATTTTCAGAAAATAGCAAGGAGAGATAAGAATGCCTTCCTGAACATACAGTGCCAAGCAGTTGAGGACAACAGCCAATTAAGGAACACAAGAGCTCTGTATAAGACAATCAAAGATATCAAAGGAAGCTTCTGTGCTAAGCTGGGCGTGATAAAGGACAAACGAGGCGAGGACCTCACTGAAGCCTCAGAGATAAAGAAGAGGTGGCAGGAATACACAGAAGAACTGTACAAGTAGGGCCCGAATGTGCAAACCCAACATAAGACGGTAGTGATTACTGATCTCGAGCCGGGCATCCTGAAGAGTGAAGTTGAATGGGCCTTAGCCAGCCTTGCTAAGGACAAAGCTAGCGGAATTGATGGCAATCCAGCTGAGTTGCTTCAAAACCTCAACCATGACGCTGTTAACATTCAGCAAACATTATGTCAGAAGATTTGGACAACCCTGCAGTGGCCACAGGATTAGAGGAGGTCAGTTTACATCCCCATTCCAAAGAAAGGCAGTGCCAAAGACTGTTCCAACTACCGCACGATCGCGCTTATTTCGCATGCTAGTAAGGTGATGTTTAAAATCCTCCAAGGTAGGCTGCAGCAGTATGTGGATCGGGAGCTTCCGGACGTGCAAGCTGGGTTTCGCAAGGACAGAGGAACTAGAGACCAAATTGCCAACCTTCGCTGGATCATGGAAAAAGCAAGAGAGTTCCAAACACCCATCTACTTTTGCTTTATTGATTATGCGAAAGCGTTTGACTGCGTAGATCCCAGCAGATTGTGGCAAGCTCTCCAAGAGATGGGAGTTCCAATTCACCTCATCTGTCTCCTCAGGAACCTGTATTAAGGGCAAGAGGCCACAGTCAGAACTGGGCATGGTCTTACTGATTGGTTTCCGATCGAGAAAGGAGTGAGGCAAGGCTGCATACTGTCGTCCTGCCTATTTAACCTATATGCAGAGTGTACCATGAGGAAGGCCGGTCTGGACGAGTCTTCAGCTGGAGTGAAAATGGCTGGAAAACGTATCAACAACCTTAGATATGCGGATGATACCACTTTAATGGCAGAAAGTGAAGTGGAACTCGAGACTTCTGATGCGCGTACAAGAAGAGAGTGAGAAGTTTGGGCTTAAACTGAACATTAAAAAGACAAAGATCATGCGTCTTGCCCTATCAAGTCCTGGAGCATCAATGTACAAGAAGTGGAAGCTGTCACAGATTTTCTGTTCTTGGGCTCCAAGATTACCTCGGAAGGAGACTGCAGCCATGAAATTAGGAGACGCCTGCTTCTGGGAAAGAGAGCAATGGTTAGCCTTGACCGCCTAGTAAAGAGCAGAGACATTATTCTGGCAACCAAGATCCGTATAACTCGTGCTATAGTCTTTCCAGTTGTGATGTATGGATGCGAGAGTTGGACTGTGAAAAAGGCTGAGCGCCGAAGAATTGACGCGTTTGAATTGTGTTGCTGGCGAAGACTCTTGTGAGTTCCTTGGACTGCCAGAAGATCAAATCAGTCGATATTGTCGACCATAAACCCTGACTGCTCATTGGAGGGTCAAATTCTAAAGTTAAAGCTCAGCTACTTTAGTCATCTGATGAGAAGACAGGAGTCGCTGGAGAAAGATTTGATGTTGGGAAAGGTTGAGGGTCGCCGGAGAAGGGGTAGGCAGCGAACGCGATGGTTAGATGGGATGTTAGGAAGATAGTGAGAGACCGGAAAGCGTGGCGTGACATGGTCCATAGGGTCACGAAGGGTCGGACACGACTGAACTGTACTGAATTTACCGTTACATATTAAAATCACACACATCAGAAATCCCTTATACTTTCCTCGGTTTCAGGACATCAATTACAGTTAGTGGCGCAAGCAGTAATACTCTATCACATTCTATGACAGTGGCCGCAAAAACCACCTCGGCAAATTCAATCCACTCAGCGCTGTACACGTGAACAATCAGCTTTCCTGTGCGGCGAGGTTTCCTGTACAGTGTCGGCGTGATCTCATTTTTGGGGAATACTTGTGCGTAGTAGTCTGGGCCAGAGTTGATATGCACTCAGTCTAAAGCAACTCGCAATGCAGTGCGCTGCGAGTGCTACATTTAGCCTGCTTATTACTCGAGTCAAGTACGATATAATGAACCAGGCTTTCTCGATTCAATCTAAAGTACTGCAGGTATCTGCGTGGGCTTGACACTAAATTCGCCGGTCTCACTCGCATGAGACACGCGCAAACTGTTTAAAAGTCGATAAGAAAAACAAAGCTGTCATTAGGCAGGCCCAAAAATTTGGCGCGTGAGCGCGGTACAGCTCAAGGAACGTGCAAAGTAAATCTGGACGTCTGGTGGTTGCGTGCTTTGTTTTCCTAAAATCCGCTCTTCTTCTGATGCATTGGCGAAATCCTTGGCTCTTTTTCTGCAATATTGCAGAAATACTGCAGAAGACACGTTTTCATCGCCAACAAACCCGCCGTAAACTCGGAAGCAGACTTACGCAGCGTGCGTTTCTGCGAGCGCCGCCGGCTGCCGATCCACACCTCCACTACAGTGGCTAGAATGCCCGCATCCCCACGGGCCACACTCGGCGACCGGTTGCCAGTGCTGGCACTTCTGGGTCGGGGGCTGCGCATATGCGCCGTGGCATTGGTGGTATTGGTGTAGTCGCGTAGTGTTGGAGTGGTGTTGGCGGAGAGCTGAAATAAAAGAGGAGATCGAGTGGTAGAGAGACAGAACAGATATTAGAGGTGTAGTAAAAGTAATAATTAATTTAGGTAGTCGGTATCTGGCCCGTACGTGATTGTCTTAGTAGTCTGCAGAGCTCCTCACTACAGGCGGGCGTATGTACTGCATGGCTGCATATTATAGTGCACACAATAAGTTCGGGTGCGCGGGCAGAAAGAAGACCCCCGCCACGGTGTTACCACGGTCTACACAAAGGCTTTGAGCCCTTGAGTTCAAGTACAACACACTTTAATCTCAGTCCACATGTCCTTCCTTCTTGAACGTAATTACGCGCACAGCATCGCGCGATTTTTTTTATGAACGAGGGGAACGCTGGGGGCCCTACCACTTTGCTTTGATAAACTACAAGTTCCCATCACACGTTCGGGCATTTTAACGCGCGCGAATCAGGCAAAGTTGTGGACACACAAGCGCTTATAATTGTGCAGTTTAATCCAACACTAGTTATCATCGGTTAGAATTTAACCATCTATGCTGCAAATTAAAGATCAAGAAATTAAGTCACCACAAGCGAAACATGCTTTTAAGGCATATATAGTTCCGTTTTTGCTCGTTCGGTCTCTCGATCGCGTTACATTGGTTATGGAACTGCACCTAAGCCGCAACGAAGTTCACATCCCTCTAAACGAGCTTAATTGTCGTAGACAGAATCGGTGTGAGCCATGTGCGCTGACAGCCGCCGAACACAAGCGTCACGGAATTTTTGGACGCCAATGCGAACATTTCGTTATGAAAATTTATCTGTTGGTTTCCATCAGGAATTTGTTTGCTGCTGGTTGAATTGTCTCAATAAGGAGGAAGCCTTCTGGTTTCGGTAGCTATAGGGAGCACCAGCTAGTTCTGTGCTGTGGCTGCCGGGATCTGGCGTTGTATGGTCGCGGAATAACAACAACAACAACAACAACAACAACAACAACAACAACAACAACAACAACAACAACAACAACAACAACAACAACAACAACAACGACAACAATAACAATAATAATAATAATAATAATAATAATAATAATAATAATAATAATAATAATAATAATAATAATTGGTTCACAGGAAGGGAAAGGTGCAGTATCTGTCACACTTGCTCTGTGGACACCTGAACCGCGCCGTAAGGGAAGGTGGGAGTGAAAGTGGAAAGAGAGAAAGAGGAGCCGTAGTGCCTACGGAGTAATTTCGACCACCTGGGGATCTTTGACGTGCGCTGACATCGCACAGCACACGGACGCCACTTCGTTTCGCCTCCATCGAAACGCAGCCGCCGTGGTCGGGATCGAACCCGGGAACTCCGGCACAGTGGTCGGGCGTCTTACCACTGCACCACCCCGGCGGGGCCTTATGGTTGCAAGCCAATTTTTCTTTTTGGTAGAATCTGTTGGCCTGTGGCTGTGAACTGCGATCTACTGATTCCAGCCGAGGACGTTTTCGCTGCGTATGCTTAGGTGAGCGTTTGCAATTTGTGTGATAACGATGTTCTATAAGCAACAAAATATTTCACCTAAACATGTTTGTTTATACTGCCAACTATAACGTACATAACTATAGTACCAAGAACGCAATGAGAAAAATTTGTTCATTAGCTATGCGCGCGTTATGTAGCGGTACCCTTGGTGAGGGAGTTTATATATATCTAGTCGAGCCCACTTACACAGGCTGCGCAGTTACAACGAATGTTCGTTTATTACGAAGACGTATTTTTGAGGTAGCACCGTCAGAATAAATGCACTGCTTCTCAGATAAATACACCACGCGAATTGATTAGAAAGATAGCGCGCCGTAAAAAAGGTCTCCAGAAATTTCGACCACCTGGGGTTCTTTAACGTGCACTGACGATTGAGCGGCACAACAGGGCACATATTAAGGCACTTTCATTTCGTCTCCATTGAAAAGCGACCGCCGCGGCCGAAATTCGATCCCGCATCCTTGATACACAGTAGTCCAGCGCCCGATATATATCGCATGCATTCAATGGTTAGGGCGCTCGACTGCAGACAGGCAATCGCGTGAACACGATTGCAAGCCTACATATACGTGCCCTGTAGCTGCTATGGCGAACCACGATGTTCCCTGAGGCCAGTGCCGCTGTGATGAGATGAGCTATAGGATCCTCGATTACATATAATTTGGGAATGTCCGCACTCTAGCTCCCCCGGTGAAGTGCAAAAAATAGATGGTGGAGAAACTTGTGTACAATTGCTGCGTAGCTCAGAAAGACGGGAGCACAAGTAACGGACTACCTATATCGACAAGGGACGTATGTAATACGTGAGGTCACTTATTTTCT
Source organism: Amblyomma maculatum (assembly GCF_055883805.1). NCBI lineage: Eukaryota > Metazoa > Arthropoda > Arachnida > Ixodida > Ixodidae > Amblyomma > Amblyomma maculatum. The sequence goes on from NC_139350.1 coordinate 123,204,300, forward strand.
CGCATACACTGTGCCGTTTCCGCCGATCGAACCGCGTTGGAAGACACTAACGATCTACTAACAGCGCTGGTTTCATCGGCCGCAAGGCAATGCGCGTAACCGTCAGCGAATTCACTCACGCGAGCCTGTGTGTGTTCCCACAGCATGAAAGTCCTGCATGCTTTCCTCTTCCCGTCTGTTCAGCAGAAAGGAGAAGGGGGGGGGGGGGGGGGACTTCTTTTTGCCAGCACACCCGAACTTATATTTTGTGCACTATATGCGGCCATGTTGTACACACGCCCGCCTCAGTGACGAGCTCTGCAGACTGCTAAGACAATCACGTACGGGCCAGATACCGACTACTATTAAGGCAAAAGCTTTTAATATGGCTCATGCTGTGGTGGACAAAGTGTGTCCCGCTGCCTTGTCGTGGCGGAGGGGCGGAGGGGCGGAGGGGCTTGCGAAACTCGATGAAGTCGTGAGCTCTGCTGTGTAGGGCCACCCAAGATAGACAGGTCACGGCAGAGAGTTCTGACAAAATGTGATTCACTGGAGAAGGTAATGGCAACCCACTCCAGTATTTCCTGCCAAGAAAACCCTATGGCCAGTCACAATACCATTATCGATATGGCGCCGGAAGATGAGCCCCCCAGGTTGGAAGGCGTCCCACATGTTACTGGGGATGAACAAAGGGCGATTCCTAGTAGCTCCAGGACGAAGGAAGCGGCTGGGCTAAAGCCAAAAGGACGCTCAGTTGTGGATGTGTCGGGAAGCGACCGGAAAGTCCGATGTTGCAAGGAGATATATCACATAGCAACATGGAATGTAAGATCTATGACGCAAGGTAAACTGGATATCGTCAAGCGAGAAATGGACAGATTGAACATTGATATCTTGGGTATCAGCGAGCTCAAGTGGACCGGAATGGGAGAATTTAACTCCGGCGACCATTATGTCTTTTATTGTGGGCACGAATCCAAGAGAAGGAATGGGGTCGCTCTCATAGTAAAAAGAAGAATGGGCCAAGCAGTGCTAGGGTACAACCCCAAAAACGACCGAATGATTTCACTTCGGATCCAAGGTCACCCTTTCAACATAACAGTTATCCAAGTCTATGCACCGACCACTGCTGCTGAAGAAGCTGACGTTGAGAGATTTTATGCGGACCTACAATGCCTTTTAGACCGCACCCCATCATCAGACGTCGTTTTTCTCATAGGAGACTGGAATGCTAAGGTCGGGAGTGAAGAAATATCCGGAATTACAGGCAAGTTCGGTCTTGGTGAGCCAAATGAAGCTGGGCAGAGGCTAGTAGAGTTCTGTCAAGAAAACAACCTGACCATAGCGAATACTCATTTTCAACAGCACAAGAGGCGCCTGTACACATGGATTTCACCGGACGGTCTGTACAGGAATCAGATCGATTATATTCTTTGCCGGCAGAGATGGAGAAGCGCTATACAAGCAGTAAAAACAAGGCCTGGGGCCGATTGTGGCACCGATCATCAGCTTCTTGTTGCCAAAATTAAGCTTCGATTGAGGAAAACGCAGAAAACTAGAAGGCCTTTCAGGTATGATCTGGATCAGATTCCATTAGACTATGCTGTGGAAGTGAGGAATCGATTTCAAGAATTAGATCTAGAAGACAAACAGCCCGAAGAGATGTGGAGTGATGTTCGTGATATAATACAAGAAGTTGCTACTAAGGTAGTTCCAAAGCAAAAGAAATGCAAAAAAGCAAACTGGTTATCTGAAGAGGCTTTGCAAATAGCTGAGGAAAGGAGGATGGCAAAAAGTATGGGGGAAAGAGAAAGATACAAGGTTCTCATTGCGGATTTTCAGAAAATAGCAAGGAGAGATAAGAATGCCTTCCTGAACATACAGTGTCAAGCAGTTGAGGACAACAGCCAATTAAGGAACACAAGAGCTCTGTATAAGACAATCAAAGATATCAAAGCAAGCTTCTGTGCTAAGCTGGGCGTGATAAAGGACAAACGAGGCAAGGACCTCACTGAAGCCTCAGAGATAAAGAAGAGGTGGCAGGAATACACAGAAGAACTGTACAAGAAGGACCCGGTTGTGCGAACCCAACATAGGACGGTTGTGATTACTGATCTCGAGCCGGGCATCCTGAAGAGTGAAGTTGAATGGGCCTTAGCCAGCCTTGCTAAGAACAAAGCTAGCGGAATTGATGGTATTCCAGCTGAGTTGCTTCAAAACCTCAACCACGACGCTGTTAACACACTGCATACATTATGTCAAAAGATTTGGGCAACCCTGCAGTGGCCACAGGATTGGAGGAGGTCAGTTTACATCCCCATTCCAAAGAAAGGCCGTGCCAAGGATTGTTCCAACTACCGCACGATCGCGCTTATTTCGCATGCTAGCAAGGTGATGTTAAAAATCCTGCAAGGTAGGCTGCAGCAGTATGTGGATCGGGAGCTTCCGGACGTGCAAGCTGGGTTTCGCAAGGGCAGAGGAACTAGAGACCAAATTGCCAACCTTCGCTGGATCATGGAAAAAGCAAGAGAGTTCCAGAAACCCATTTACTTCTGCTTTATTGATTATGCGAAAGCGTTTGACTGCGTAGATCACAGCAGATTGTGGCAAGCTCTCCAAGAGATGGGAGTTCCAATTCACCTCATCTGTCTCCTCAGGAACCTGTATGACGGGCAAGAGGCCACAGTCAGAACGGGGCATGGCTTTACTGATTGGTTTCCGATTGAGAAAGGAGTGAGGCAAGGCTGCATACTGTCGCCCTGCCTATTTAACCTATATGCAGAGTGCATCATGAGGAAGGCCGGTCTGGACGAGTCTTCAGCTGGAGTGAAGATTGCTGGAAAACGTATCAACAACCTTAGATATGCGGATGATACCACTTTAATGGCAGAAAGTGAAGTGGAACTCAAGAGACTTCTGATGCGCGTACAAGAAGAGAGTGAGAAGTCTGGGCTTAAACTGAACATTAAAAAGACGAAGATCATGGCGTCTTGCCCTATCAAGTCCTGGAGCATCAATGGACAAGAAGTGGAAGCTGTGACAGATTTTCTGTTCTTGGGCGCCAAGATTACCTCGGAAGGAGACTGCAGCCATGAAATTAGGAGACGCCTGCTTCTGGGAAAGAGAGCAATGGTTAGCCTTGACCGCCTAGTAAAGGGCAGAGAGATTAGTCTACCAACCAAGATCCGTATAACCCGTGCTATGGTCTTTCCAGTTGTGATGTATGGATGCAAGAGTTGGACTGTGAAAAAGGCTGACCGCCGAAGAATTGACGCGTTTGAATTGTGGTGCTGGCGAAGACTCTTAAGAGTTCCTTGGACTGCCAGAAGATCAAATCAGTCGATATTGTCGACCATAAACCCTGACTGCTCATTGGAGGGTCAAATTCTAAAGTTAAAGCTCAGCTACTTTGGTCATCTGATGAGAAGAGAGGAGTCGCTGGAGAAAGATTTGATGTTGGGAAAGGTTGAGGGTCGCCGGAGAATAGGTAGGCAGCGAACGCGATGGTTAGATGGCATTCTCGAGGCATTGCAGATGAAGCTATGTGATGTTAAGAAGATAGTGAGAGACCAGAAAGCGTGGCGTGACATGGTCCATAGGGTCACGAAGAGTCGGTCACGACTGAACGCCTGAACTGAACTGATTGTCCGAGGCGGAATGCGTCCCGGCCATCTACAACGCCACACTTGAACGCGCGCGCTAAGGAACGCCACGCGACAGGAGTGATTGTGTACCGTCCTAACTCAAACTTGCCGGAGAAAGTGTGACAGATACTGCGCCTTCCCTTTCCTGTAAACTAATTAAACTAAAAGTTGCACTGCAACGAATGCCGACAAGAGGCTAACGATTGGAGGCAATTTCTAGGATACAAAGGGTAGGCTTTCGCCATTCTCCTCTTGAGAGACATCTAACAGACCCTCTAATTTTTATTATTATTTTTACTACACTTGTAATATCTGTGGTCTTTTTTTTTTTCTACAAGCGCAATGTACCACTATATATATGTATGAATATCCGCGAGTATGCAAGACTTGACACCATCACTGTGTTGCATGTTCAGAACGTCCTAAACGCACTAGTCGTGTTTAGCTCCGAGCTCGAGCACCGTCGATCGCGTTGAGCTGGCGTGCGCTACGATTTGCGTTATATCTGTAGCGGCTGCAGACCATAACGCGTATCCGTGTAACAATGCTTTAAATGGGGCTAGTTTTGTTCGAATATTAAAGGAGCGCGCTAATTAAGTTGACAAAACAGACAAACGTGATGAAAAAAATACACGATACGAGACACAAAGCGCAGTATCTGCGCTTTGTCTGGTCTCTCGTATTTTTCCATCCCATTTGTCTGTTTTGTCAAGTTAGCGCACTTTTTTAATTAATCTGTAATGTATACAACCTGCGTTGTTTAAGCTGCACAGGTCAAGAAAAAAAACACGCCAAAAACGAAACCATAAAGCTCGATCGTGCTCCATCTGCAACGGCATAGTTTCGTTTCTTTCTTTCTGTCCTTCTTTCGTGTGTGTGTGTGATTTTGAGTGTTCGCGCTAAATACAGCGGTTATCGAGCTGCTTCGTGAGTAGGAACAAAATTCACGTCGTCTGAGCATGCGGGACGTCATGTGTGAAACAGACAGAGCATGCACTGAACTGAAGCGCTCTATTCCACGCCATCCATGCGCCGATGGAGAGTATATCGATTAGGACGGCATGCTGTCAACATACTGCGTGCTAAATGCTGTCCAACGGCCCCATAGCGAAGTAAACCGCGGAATCACTGCCACAAATCTGTATTGCCTGCTAGCAGTGTTTGGTGAAAATGCAACTGCCTGCGTCCCAAGCATCACTCCACCTTTCACCAATATCTGCCTTATACGTCCCTTTTTTCTAGGAACTTGAATTAGGAGTAGGTGTCTAAATAAGGGGGGGGGGGACATGCATTTAAGAAGCATTAGTAGGGTGTAGAAGCACCTCCTGCTAGAAATGCGGGATGTGTAGGGATGGGGGAGATGTGCTTCACAGCAGGACACTGGCATCCTAATTAAGACTAACTAGACTAGCAATTCCTATTTTTCAGGCCCGGTCTCTAAAATTTCCCACTTCAACTACACTTCCAATATGCCAACAAGCTCCCAGCATCCCTCTGCCAGGTACCCCTGAGAAGAGCTCCCTACCCTTTGCACCCCTGCACCATGCCGCTTTCTTCCAGAATATTTGTGCACTACACATACGCCTAGACCATTTTCTCCTCCTGTCTACTGGGGCAGTAAAATTTTCAGAAGACATATACTCCACTGCTACACTGTATAGTGCTGTATAGATTTATTTTAGGGTATGAAAATATAATTTTGGTTTGACCACTCTGCATTTACTTTGACTATTGAGCTGCCTTTCTTGAGAAAATGCTTCACTGAGCAAGGCCATAAGATAAATTTCTTTCAACTTGCAGATATATTAACCATCACCATAATGTTTGCGTCATTCCTGCATCAAGCTGAAACAACACCTTGAAAGTCATTCTGAGCACGACAATGGGCGGTGTGCAGAAAAAGTGACCGAAAGGAAGCAGCATCTATATATAGTGCTCTAAGGGCCATAGCAAAAACAATAATTTTATTAGTGAAACTATTGTAACAGCTCATTCACAAAATGGTACCACAAGTGGTGGTGTGAACAACCAGTATGATATTCTCAGCATCCATGCAAATGCTAAAAGGATAAGATACAGTAAATTGAATCATATTGATTTAGTGTGCGTACTAGAGCCTGCTGTTGCAGCATTTAACAATCCTCCTGGTCCAGGGATACAACTGAATGCTTTGCATAAATTGGTCTCTGAGTACAACAGCACCCATTTTGTACACGTCAGTGCAGATTGATTCATTCACCGAAACTGCACCTGACATTAATGTCTTGTTGTTTCATATTGTAATATGCACTACATAGAGCACAAATAACCCTTAAATAACAAATAAACCACATGTAGTTTAGATTGCAACAATAGCATGGTGAAACTGGTAGCTGAGACAGTGTTTGCGACTTTGGCATAACTGCTGCCATTAGCCACTAGAAGCAGGCAACTCCTTGTGACGGTGGATTTTCACGGCGCAGGGGATCTGAAACCAAAGAGCGCCAAGCACAAGAAAAGTGGTTAACTCAAGTCAGTAAAATGTGCTGGGTGTGAAGCTTTTAGAAAGTGATTAAGTATCAATAGCCCTAAAATATTAATTTGCAGTGTATAATGAGATCTGTAAAATTGCTAAGGTGACATGAGTGGCCTGGGCAAATATGTTGAGGCCTGTGTGGTACTTTTTCTCAGTGTTCATAGTACTAGAGATAGTGGCTGACACAGGCAGTCTGTTGGCTGTCTCATTTCTAGGCATGTTATGATAATGTAGCACCCAGCTATTTTCAGACTTGGATTTGCAAGCATGACATGAGGTTATTGAAAAGAAAATTTGTCAATGAATTCTTCTGGCATGTCACAGAGAATAAAGGCAGTTGCCCAACTTCCGTGCAAATGACAGACATGCGCATTTTTTTTTCTATGATGCGTCTTGCAGTAAGAGGATGGCACAGCATTTGACAGTACATGCGTGTCTGTCTGCTCATTGTTTTTGATTTCAAGAACAAGGGCCCATATGCTGCACACAGTATCAGAAAACATGGAGAGGTATCTGTATAAAACTCGCAACACCTATATTCTGCCAGCAAGGACTTCAAGTGATATCATACAGCAATTGATTTCTCATATTTTCATGCTTCAAGGAATATAAGGATTATGTCATAACAGTCTGCATTTCCAAGCAGTTGCACTTTTTGTGGAGGCCATTTAAGACCAAAACCCGGAGTGTACAGCTATGGTCTTTGTTTTGTGCTTTACCTGATGTCTCTGTAATGTATTTCTGTGCCCATTTTGTCATGCAGTGCAACCAAGGATTCGTCAGGCTGGTTGGTTCATGTTGAAGGGAAGGAAGAAACAGCTCAAACGGACGAGACAGAGACATGAGTAGCTCATGTTTGTCTGTCTCGCCTTTCTACATGTCCTGTTCGTTTGAGCGGTTTCTTCCTTCTGTTCAGACACAAATTTCAACATGAAATGGATTTCTGGATTACAATGACTACATCACCTATTTGGTTAGCTTGCTTGCTAATCCTTGTGGAATACAATGTCATAAAATTTATGCGATTCTTGTAGGCAAGGTATATTGAGCTGGTGCTCTATATACATTTTCCTATACATCAACCATGATGTTCAACAGCTTTAGTGGTTCCAGTGGACAATAGTCGCAGTAGGCACGATAGTAAGTGGGGAAGAGGGAATGAGTGGCTATATTTTAGACATTCTTTTATGCAACAGCTGGACTGGAGGCTGCTTTTAGGCCTGTGGCAGTCCAGAAGGCAACGCCTACTTTAGGTTGGTCCCTGGTTATCACCGACGTGGAGTCCGTAGTCATCTCTAGCACCTTCAGTGGAGACTTTTTGTGAGGAAGGTCAATATGGATTTGTCACAAGGAGTCGGAGTCCCCACAGTTTGTATTTTTAGAACCAGAGGCTTATGAGTTGATCTCTAGGATGTTGAAGATTGGTGCAGTCACTGGCTACTTGGTAGGGAGCCTACACCTGGGTTAAAATCATAACTGAAGCAACTGGTTATGGAACAACTCCCACTCAGCTTTACCTGGGCTAAGGGTCAGTGGTGGGGCCGAGTACTATTATTCTCGAGACTCAAGGTGCCCCTGCTGCAAGAGATAACTTCTTAAAGCTTTAGGAAGCACCAGTTAATACACTGACTGGGAGTGTAGCACAAATAAATTCAGTAACCAATATGTAAAATGCAAATTTATTTTTTGTGAGGGAATGAATAGTGTAGTATCAATAAGACACTGTCAGCAGCGAGCATGTCAATGTTGGATGAATGGGCCGTATCTTTGTCTTTGTATATTTATTTTCGCTTATTTTAACAACAAAAACGTTTGCTACATACGCATCCACTATGTTGCCTAACTGAAGCCTTCTTCTGGGCAGCAATTCATTGCTAGACAGCTCAGATTATACCCATTCCTGCAAAGGCAGCTGGATCGTGTATTACATGATGATCCAGGCAGAACTTGGCAATGGGAGTATTGAAGCACTCTGTCATAAATGAAATATAGAAAAGCAACATTCACTTGCACCTCAATTCAGCAAGACAGAGGAACTTAATTTTACATGTGGGAATGGCACGTCGCTGAAACTCAGAACCTACCGAGTAATAAACAAGCGTCGTAAATACAGCCAAACGACATAATTGTGAGACGGCTGAAACAAACTGCCGTCAAGGTGTTCGCGCTTAGCTTGTCTACGATTGTCCTGTCGTCGTGATATCTCCATTTTGAAGCTAGTTCCGCACGCACAATCCTCAGCACACCGTCGCAGCAGGGAAGTCACGCACGGTGGAAGCAGAAAAATAATAGCGTTCCAACGGCGATGGGGCCCGAAGGCTACGTCCTTGCAGTTGCGAATAGTTCACACTGCAATGGAAGCAAACCGAGCGGCAAACCGTACGTACGTTGCACTCCTTCTGCGCGGGTCGAACACAGAATGTACTACCGTAACTGAACAGCTGCACTTGGGTATCAACTCCAGTAGGCCTGCTCTCAGCGACGGCCCCAATCGAGCTGGGAACTGCCGCAACAAAGGCCCAGCGCGGCCGCAGAGGCGTGGGCCCGCGAACGAGGGCCTTGATCATGACTAGGGAGCGTAACAAACAAATCCAAAGGATCGTTCACTACAGAAGTAAAAATTTGACAATGCTTATTACTACAGTTCACGACATTTACAACAAACTCACATGACATGCGCTCCACCGCGGCACCATAAATACGAAGAGCGCTATCACAAACCCGCCATGTGGGATTGAAATAAAGCGCTGCAGTGACTCCATATAAACAATGCTAAAAACCATAAAATGTGCTCTAAAGACGCGAACTCGCCTAGACAGAAACGATGCAACACGATCGCGTCGACGGTCTCATTAGCACCAGGCCAACCAAACCAAGCAACACAGCACAACGGAGCACAGACAGAGCGACAGAGCACAATAACTTTCATTCCTTCCTCCATGCTTTCAGCAAACCGCCATTAAACCAATGACGTCATACTAGTGTAAACGTCACTTCTGGTTTATGACGTAACGTCTGGCTATGACGTGTGTGGCAGTCATGGCAGTCCACTGCCTTTAAGAAGATGGTTTTCAGATAACAGTCGCGTTACTAGTAACGTTGATAACAACTGCAGGTTTACATATTTTGCATCATATAATTAATTTACAGCATATTGCCTATCTTTCAGCAATATTTTTTTTTAAGTTTTCTTTGTGCCAGCGTAACGTCGCATAGCAACGAAGGACGCCACTCAGACTGCACAGAACATGCACAGATGAGCCAAGCAACAGGTGGCGGTCCTCGTGGTTTTTATTTTAGCGCGTTCCGTACAATCTAGATGCCCGCGTCTGAAGAAGTTTTCTGACTGGAAACTGGTAAGTCGCATTGGTTGTTTAGTTTGTATTTCGTGTAATTTTTGACTGCATAACAAACATTCGCATCAGCGTTTTCGCTGCGCGATTTAAATTATATATGGCACGATTAAATAAAATAAAGCGGCACTTGTTCTCTTAGGCCAACTTTTTTCTTATAGAGAGTACAGGGTTCCAAAAAGTTTCATTTAGAAATTAAAACATTACACTGGTTAGCACCAAGCCGACCGAGCTGTGATAGTCAATTGAAGGAGACTGTCGCCTTCATAACGTCGTTTTGTCGATCGCGCCTATCTGCATAATCTCTATCTCCTGTTGTTGGCTGAAACAAGGTTAGAACTCGTTGGGTGGCCCCAAATCCTTGCCTGCGTCTGCTTGCTTTGACTGTCGCACAGGTTAGAACTCGTTGGGGGGCCCCAAATCCTTGCCTGCGTCTGCTTGCTTTGACTGTCGCAGCAGTCTGTTTTTTTTTTTGTTTTTTGTTCTTTTTCTTTTTTTTTTATTGTTCACTGTACCGATCGATTACCGCGATGGTTCTGGGCCAGAGTTCTTGTTTACAAGAAATGTTATTACTGATCTAAGAAGTCGTTCCCTTTTTTCAAGTTTGCCCCGTTGTTCAACACATTTATTATTCCGAACGGGTAGGGTGTATGGGTGCAGGCCCGCCGCAATGGCGCAGTGGTTAGAGCTCTCAACTGCTGTACCCAAGGGATGCGGGATCTAATCCCGACCGCGGCGGGCGCTTTTCGATTGTGGCGAAAAGCAAGGTGTTCGTGTGTTGTACAACGTCAGTGCACGTTGAAGATCTCCAGGTGGTCGAAATTTCTGCAGCTGTCCACTACAGAGCCTAGCCGCTTTGGGGTGTTAAATCAAACCTGATAAACCAAATCAAACTTTCAAGCTGGAAGCGGTAATCATTATTGCTGAATTTGGAAACGAAAATTATTTCCACCAGCTACTGCAAGATTAAATCTGTTATTATCGTCAAGTTCTATCTTTTGGATTTCACTTAAAATTAGCCATTGTTTCACTTTTCACTGTTTCAAAAGTTAGTTAACACTATTATGAGTATTGCCTAAGCTGTATTCAAAGAGTGTATGCCCTCCTGTTTGAATATCTGTGTGGTGGTGGTAGTGGTTTTATTAATAAATATTCAAAAAGAAGGAAAAGTGTGTAGCCGGCTGCGGGAACTGCTGTCTAAAAAACTGAAGGACCTGAGCGGCGGCCGGCGTGAAAGAAAAGGGGAAAGAGAAAGGATAGTCAGGGGAAGTACCGAGGGGAGCGATAGGAAGAAAGGACAGGGGGAGCTATGTACATATTTACAAAATACAAAAGCGCAACGAGTTCACGTCGCTCGCGCGTCAGTGTCTGAGCACTGTCCACACTGCGCACGCATGTGACCACTGCAATTGTTTACAATATAGTTACATGGCTCTATATAAATAGCCTCACGCACGTAGCGCCCTAGATATATGTGTGTGCCCTTTCCATATTTTGTCACCATGGGAAAGATAACATGTTTGTTCTAACTGGTTTGTGAAGAAATTCCCAGTTTATTCTAGCTAGCATGCTTCAACTAATTTAGGCTGCAATCTACTGTAAACTGTTGCATAAACTAGATTGAACCAGTTTGCAACTTTCACCTGTGTTCACCTATAAATTGTCGCATTTGTGTTGCAGTTTTGTGATGCCACTGCACAAGACATCATCCCGCTTTTCCTTGGCACCATCTCTGCCGTCCTGCTGGCTGGCCAGGCTGGTCACATGACGAATGCCTTCATACACCAGCAGCAAGCTGTTGCTTTCTACGATGGTGGCAGCACCAACTTGACCACTCTGCCACCTGCCGAAACCTCTGTGGAAGCAGTACAGCACAGCGGGGCAGTGACCATGTTTGACACTGTAACCATCTTTGAGCGCAACAAAATGATGAGCAAGTTTTTCCTCACCTATGTCATCATTGCTTAACACATACGCAAGTTTCATTTATTCTTATACCAAAACTTAGTTTTATGGTACAAGTGAATAATTTTTCATACTCGATTTTTGCATATATGCCTTTTTTAATCGCCCAGTATTACCAAGGTATTGGTCATGAAAGATTAGTATGTGAGAATGTGAATCTATATAAACTCCCCATTTTCTGTGTCACTCTAGCCTCCAAATAAGATAAATTATAATGGGATGGGGGGCCAACATTGGTAGCCAGTGCTGCAGAAAAGCAAATGTACACATCTTTTTTTTCTTAGTATTTTTTTTGCTCTTGTTGCCTACATATGCCCTTAGACGGTTGACTGCTCACCCAATACTTTGTTCAAGGATTCTAATCCACGCCCTCAGATTTTGGTTTAGTGTCTATTCTCTTGCGCTCTGGCGTTTTGGACTTATGTCTAAAAGCAATAAGCTAGATGTAGTCCTAAATTATCTACTATTTGGAACTATATGCCTATTGGCATATTACATCCAAGGGGCTCTCATTATTTGATCCCTCTTTTCATTATGGTGTCACAGGTATAACTGAGAGTGCAGGTTCATTTTCTCAGCAAAGCTGTCAGTGCTTTTAAGATAAGCATTTAATGTTCTTGGTGCAGTTAATTTAAGCTCTGCCCATTTCTAAAGGCTTCTTTCTATCTTGTAAACAATCTGGAGTTGGGCTAGTTGGGGAAGAGTAAAGTTGGGAGAAAATGGCACACCTCCACCTGATATACGGTATCTGTTCTTTTCTGGTACGTGTGCTTTTATTTTCAGCTATGCAGTGTTGGAGAAGGCTTCTTGTTGGGTTAAATTTTTCTTTTTTGTGGCATTTATTATTACTAAAGTATACATACTCATTGATGACAGGTATGCTGTTGCCTGGGATGGTCAGCTGCACAGACTGCGGCAAGAGTTGTTCTACTCGCTCTTGCGAGAAAGTGCATCATGGTTCGACAGGCACTGTACTGCTGAATCAAGAATAAATGGGTAAGTTCAGTGGGATCAACATCAATTGACTCGGTTTCCTAGAAACTGCTTTAAAATGGAGTTTCATTGGAACAGAGTTCTGTGTACTGTAAGACCTGCTATGTGCATGCTGCCCTGAACGGAACATTTTCATAAAACTGCACCAACACTATGCATGGATGCTATTCCAGCATCAGACACTCGTTGTAGCCACTGTTAGGTGGTGGGAGCAAAATACAGGTGCAAAAAGAACGGCTTTGCAATTATTTATTTCCTGAACTTGATGGAAAGGGTGAAAAGCATAACAGAAAAAAATGCTGCGCTGTGTTTCCTTTGCACACATGCAACTTTTCAAGTTAACTGTGCCATGTGTATGCATTTCAAGTTTTTGCTTCAGTGGTGGTGGAGTTGTTCAAGGGGCAGCTTATGTCAAGGAAGATGTAACGGCTGATTGATCGCAATATTTGGAGCTGAATGATATTAGTGACTGAAAATACCCAAGCAGAAATGCTGCATGCTGGAGAGAAAAGGGTGGCAGGTATCTGTCAGAGGCTTCGAAGAAGTGAATGGAGGCATTGTAATTCGCTGGCACATGTAAACAAAATTCTTTTCTTTACACACTTGCCTTTCTGCACGCGCACACAGGGAAAATGATGGGCTTTGTCACAGCACAGATAAGAACGAACAGCATGGAGGTTATGGGTTTGTATCTCACTGGTAGCATGTGGTTGTTTTTTCTTCTACTTTCTAGTCAGTTATTTGTACGTTTAACTAATACTTGATACAGTAAACCTCGCTATAATGAACATAGATATAGTGAATTATTGGATAAAACAAACTAAAAATCAAAATTTGGATGGTCTATGCTTTATTTCTATGGGAGTTCTATCTGTATAGTAAAACAAAAAATTCAAAATTTGACACTAGATTGGTTATAACTAAGCAGCTTTCTTGCATTCAAACAGCAAAAAAATGCGTTAAGGAGCTGGAAAAAAGATCAAGAAACACAATTTTTGAATTGCCCGCACGTTTGCGTGTCGTGTCATTTTGAGGATACAACAAAAACTAGCGCCAACAAATTATAGCCTTCGAGATCACACCCTTGCGCCATGGCCAGCATAAACTCTATGATGGCCGGCTCCCTCACCATCACCACTCGAGTCTAGCCATGCAATGGCTGACAGACATGTAACTGGCATGTCATCCACATTGCCTCATCACATTATGAACCTCTGTTGTCCCTCTTCCACTCCGACTGACCCGTGCATGCTGCACTCCCTGAGTCCATTGGCTCCTTCATTTTTGCTCTCCAACATGGAATGAAAGGCGAGATTTCGTGTTTATACCTAGCTTTTAATGGAAAAATTGAGCGTTTTCACTCCTTTATGTTATGCATATTAGTGCGCATATTGTTTCCTTTTATTAGTAGACTCTTACAGGAATTTGGGCGGGCACTTTTAAAACAAATATTGGATATAATGAACAAATGTTTTCACCCCGTACTTCTTCGTTATAACGAGGTTCAACTGTGACGGTCAACAAAAACATGCCTTTGCTTTCCTTTTTTGGCTCCCTTCTTATGCTTGTCTTTCTGATGACTCCTCTCAGTGCCTTAAGTTTCCTGTTGTTAGAGGTGGGACTCGGGTGCCGCTCGACGAATCCTCGGCCACATTGGCGCCCGCTCCACCCAAGAAAGAAGTGCCACTGAATGAAGTACGGAGTTGAAGGACGACGAACACTTTGTTTATTTAAATTTTTGAAGGGTCCATCAAGAACCAAGAATTGCAACCAGAACCGAGAACTTCAATGCACCGGCACCCTCACAGTTTTATAGTCTTTCTTTTATAGTCTCTCTAGGTGAAGAGCGGGCCCATAGTCTAAGGAGTTTTTTGATCACTTCAGTATCGCACACTTTCACACTCTCTCACTTCTGATGACACCCTTCCAAATGTTTCGGAATTGGTGGGATGGAGGAAGTATTTGAGGCGGTGCCAAATGGTGGCACAAGAAGTGCCCCGGTGTCTGCCGGTGGCGTATGTTCTGTGTGCACACCTGCATCAAAGGAACCGACGCATGTCGTCTGCACTTGCAAGAAAGGAGAATGCCTGCGCGGCCGCCTTGGCAGTACCGGTCAGTGCAGTGCCCCTTGAGCCGTCTTGTTCCCGACGGCCACTTCGTTGACCGCAGTCGATGACTGACCAAACAACACCGCATTCTTCTTCGGCTCGTCTTTATTACTGCCTCAAGCCGTGGCTTGCTGTCGCAGTCCTCAATACCTTTCAGCTTGATGGCTGCGGGCTCATGCCTGCATGGTGCAAAGTGGTTGCTTTCCTTCTGCTTAACTAGCTGCCGCCGTACTTAACACTTTTCTGTGTAATGCACACTGGTGGTGTTCGGGTGTTTCTACTTGTAGGCAGAAGGAATCTGTATTATGGAAAGTAATATTTCATGCTTGTTTTATTTCATAGCATCTGACTTCTGCTAGAAAATACTATAAGGATATTTTAGAACCTTTCTTAATGGTTATAAGGACCGGGCGCCCGTTGTATGGCGCCACCGTCGCCTCGGCGGAGTGCCAAAGCAGCGGAGTGCCGAGGCAGCTGAGCAGCGCAGTCGTTTCCATTCTGAGAGGCGTAATCGAGGATTTCACTGCTGCGTCGTTTTGCAGTGCGGCTTTGAGCTACTTTGGGCTACTTTGAGTAATCGCAAGGAGTATTTTTGTACCAAAAAATCTTGAAAAAGGAAATGTTCGTGCATGCTTTTCTTTTTTTGTGTTGGGTGAAAGCGCTCAGCACATGTTACTTCTGTTAAAATTCGAAAATTCCACGCGAGCGATTTCATCATGCGCTAGAAACATCTTTGTCAGGTGCTTGTGAAGACTACTTCGGAGACGGAATATGCGCCTGCACTGCACGTTCATCTTATTTGTGTTCTTATCGAAACCCGTCTAAAGATCAAATACCGCCGAGCCGTGTAGCCAAGGGGCCGTAGTAGTGGTAGTTGTGATGGTCAGCGTTCATGTAAAATGAAAAAGACGCTGCACCTGTCTTTTTTGGTAATAGGCTCAAACGATTCACAATAGAATAATAGCAGATGACATTCCGCCTTCAATCTTCCAACCAGAGCTGGAAAGGGAGAAAAATAAGCAAGGCAAAAGTAGGATTATCTTCATGATAGGAAAAGCGAACAAACATACTTCCAGGACTTCCTGTGAAATTATGCTACAATAGGTCACTGAACTCGACCTTAGACTATCAAACTTAATCCTAATATAAGCGAAATGAGTAGTACCACCTCAGCATCATTTTTACATGTACGGCAATGCTCTGGTTGAACATGTCGGAGCTGCTGCAGATAATTGACTTAGAAAATGTTATAAATGTGTTTCTATCGACATGCTGCGGAGGTCACGAAAAGAAAAAAAAATAACTTCCCTGCTATGGGCGGCTTTATTTTTTCGCACACCTGCTAGGAAAGAGGGGTCTTGGGAATATTTGGTTTTTGCTTATTTAGGCGTTCTCCCAGCGCAGGAAGTTCAATGCAATTGACCGCAGCTGCCTTGAGCATTTGAAGGCAGTATTCCAATACTGCCAAACTGTTAAATACAATCGAAAAAAAAAATCTGAGAGTGTGATGTGTTGCAAAATAAGCCACCGACAACTAAGAAAGCGTTCTATTGTTTAAGTATTCCCTCTGATGGCTCGTTCGCTAAAGTGTTCTACTTTCTCAGCGTACCATGAACTTTCGGGACCGATACTTGACAGTGATACCTGATGAATGTGAGGGGATACGACCATATAGGTAGTTTTCTATTTGCATGTCAAGTATTCTGGATAACTGAAAGCCATTCATTTAACATACCTCGTCACTGCAGCTTGCCAGACTGCCGCTATACTTGCTTTTAGCATTGGCCATAAAGAAATTTCTGAGAGGTAAAACGGTCTTGTCTTACTGCACCATAATCAGGAAATCTCGTGTTCACTAAAATGCTAATGAGAAACACTACTTAGGCGGGCAAGGAAATAAACGCTGCTGAGAAAATACATAAATCCTGTCAAGTACAACGTGAATGCAAAATAAAAAGAAATATTTGCTACTTGAGAAGAAATATGTGCGGAACCTATTAACACTCTAAACGGCAATCTGCGTGCCTTCAAAATTAAAAAAAAAGAAAGCTACACTCATGCTCATTTCCAACAATTAAAATGTATTTTTTTTTTCTCATTCGCCTTTTATTTGAAGCCGATAGCAGATTTTGTGACCATGCGGTATTGAATGAGCTCTGAAATAAGGGATTTTATTAGGCGAGACGGACAGAGGTTGACGAACAAAGAGAGGAAAAAGGACAAGATCATGGTAATAGGAATTGTCCATGTCTGCTATCTGCTCTTTCTGTTAAGAGAATGAGAATTCTCTATAACTATGTCAGCGAAAATAGCTGCACAAACATTGTCTGTGCCCATCACTCAAGATCGCAACGCGGCCCGAAAGACGATGGGGACTGTCGTTTCCTTTTCTGTGCTGGGATCTTCTTGTACACAGGCGGGGAAATGCTAGTGTTGCAAATTACGCTTTCGAGTTCTTTCGATTTCCAATAGTTAATAAAGTGACTAGAGATGAAGGAGTGCTACTTCGTCTCTGAGACTCTCATGTCGCCACTCCTGGGGAAGGATTTAAAAAATCCGGCACTTTCCACGACCACACAGTAACCAAATACGTAGATGCGTGCCTCTGTCTTTCAAGAACAGTGCTTAGGTCACCCGCTACTCATGCTAGTGTGGAAACCCGTAGAAATGAATCGGCTTAAACGCGTCCAACGAGTTCGTGTAGCTGCCAGTGCAGTCAACAACGCACCACGTTTCGCCAGCCTTGTTTGGCCAGACATCGTTTTACCGGACATATTCCCACAACTAGGCAAACGTTCTGCTCTCCTGAGAATATATTCACGCACAGCATATTCTAAACATTAGGATTTCCAATGTCCACACAAACCAACGGCAAACAGCGCGCTCCAATGTACCGGCTGGGGCCGGCGCATGCCAGCAATGAGCGCTGTGCCGAGAGGCGGCGCCACCCATTCAGCTGTCCGGTCCCTATGGCGATTCCTGCTGTTGAAGGAAGAACAAATGTGAACACTGAACTGCAACTTTTCTATGAGCGCCTTGCGTCATGGGTGTCAGAATTAACGTTTTTCATGTAATAGTGCACTGTGTTTATCTAACTATTTGTGTGGAAACTTTGTATTCTGTAGCAAAAGAGGTAGAAGAAAAGGCAATTAATTTGCCTCCAAAAATATTACTTCATTGCTGTGCTTTCACGTGGGAAACAAGTCAACACAGGCAGCTGTAAGGAAACAGTTCGCTTCTTGTGAAGTTTTGTTGTAGGCATCACAATTATGAGAGAGAAGCTCACATTCTCCAGACTACTTTTTGTGTCCACAGATTAAAGTTTCTTGCTTTACAGTGCTATTAATAATCTTCGTTAGATTGGTACTATGGGCATGTAAACATCAGCAGGCAAAAGTATCAAATTTTTATGGACCTGGACACTATTTATTAGGCACAAACTTTTAACTCTATTGACAGTTTACTTCACAAGGTCATTTTTGTTCTTGAGGAGGCTAAATGAAGAGGCGTCCTTGTGCTGTGGAATGTCAGTGTGCGTTAAAGATCCCCTGGTGGTTGAAATTACTCCGGAGCCCTCCACTGCTTTTCCTCTTGCTCTTTCCACTTTCCTCCCTTCCCTTACACCGCGGAGTTCAGGTGTCCACAGAAACAAGTGTGACCGATACTGTGCCATTTCCTTCTTGTGAATCAATGGTATATATATATATATATATATATATATATATATATATATATATATATATATATATATATATATATATATATATATATATATATATATATATATATATATATATATATATATATATCACCTTCCAGTGATAAATTCAAGACATTCATCCTGTAGATTTGTTTTTTTTTTTTGAAGCGGAAGCTTGACTACGCCAGTCAGCTTGAGCCTTCAGCGTCAGTGTTGCTAGGGTCAGTGGTAGCTGGCAGCTGACATGGCGCGCATTTACTTGACTTAAGGCTGCCTGACATTACGTTTGGCTGGAGCTGCCAACTCGGCCTCTGCTTTCATGTGGGAAGGTGATATCAGACCCAGCCTGCCAGGACCATGGCATTCACGCTACCCTTAGGCCACGCAGGGATGTTAGTACTGCTTGGTTCAAGCAGAGCCTTATATGTGGGCTGGTAGACTGGCCTACACTATAGAGTTGTATGCTTAAAGGCGGAGATTAAGCGCCCCCCATAAATCAGCCACAGGCGTAGCCAGGCAAAAGAAGCTTCCGCTTCCATCCAGGTTTAACCACAGCTAAACCACAGCCAATGTTTTGTGTGCGTATGTATGCGGCAGGAAAGAGGGTCGAAGGACATCGATGTGGCTAAGACAGATTGTTCGTAAGCTAAGGCAGATGACTGATAAGGTCGTTAGATTGTTTACACAGATGTAGGCATCTGAGTCAGGTAATTCTGAACAATTTTTTTCTTTGGTGTGCACGTTATTGTTGGAAGGCCCAGATGACTTTTCTCATCTGTGCAGTGTTACTCTGCTTGTTCATGCGTTGTGATGCACATGCCGAAACATTTTAATAGCCATCTTTGCAATCTTGAGGCTGTTTATCACCTGAGGGCCTAGATGGCAGAGTCCAGTGTCTTCCTGTAATAGGAACTCCCGCCCACTTTCTTATGTTATTTTTCCATTTTCAACAAAAGATTCATTCATTTATTTTATCTTTTCAGAAATGTGGAGCTCCTACGCAATTGTATGGAACACCAAGTGGGCCTCTTCATTCACTACCTGCCACCTTTATGAGCAGCTTTGCCACTGGGTTCCTCGAGAGCTGGGAGCTCACTCTCGTGATCATGACAGTCACACCACTGCTTGCCTTTGCCTCGGCCATTCTTGGAGTTGTGAGTTTCCTTCAGAATTTTTTATCTTTAATTTTCATTTGTGGGCACAATTTATCTCCGCGCTGTATAGAAGAATCGCAGGTGCATGTGGACAACAGGAAATGGTGCAGGGAAATGTAATTTTTTTTTTCCTCACTCATCAACTCATCAATGCTTGTCACTCGCTATCCTCACTTTCCCTAATGCACGAGGCACGTTCACAATTGAGATGTCTTATTCGGAGCTGTTTAGAAGTACGAGTTGTGAAACTTCTCATAGGGCCCATATATCAAAAAATACCGCTTTTTATTAGTCAGAATTCGGGTGTTTACGGCTAATGGCGATGTCTGGGGCCATTAAAGTAAACTGTGTTTAAGTTGCAAACTTTCAGATTGTTGATAAATGCACAACCACCTGGCAGGTAAGATTAGTTGAAGGGAGCCAGTTGCAAAAATTAATACACTTAAGAGCCATAAAGATAATTAATAGGGAAAAGCGAAAAGAAATGAAATGATTTTTCGCTGGCAAATAGCTTTTACTGACGGCTTCTAGATTATGCCAGAGCCTTAGCACCCGAAAAATGCATACTAAAACTAGTCACTTTTTGAAGCAGAGTTTCCCAACTTGTAAAATCAAAAAGTCCTGGTCGGTTGTAAATGTGCCTTGTGCATTAGACAAAGTGAGTACAGGTACTGAAAGGATGTGAAGACTTTGCACCTTGAGAATGCACTAGAAGCTCCTCGTTGCCATACATCTGCCTGCCAGTCAGGGGACCCCTCGAGATGACATCACAGCAGAGCGAGGAAGTTTTTCCAAAATGACAACTCATGCTTCGCAGCATGCATGTGCTCTGGTTAATTTTTTATGAATACCGTGGTATATACATTGTGGTGTCTTGTGATGTTTTGACTGTTTTAAATTACGTGGGCACAATGTGGCATGCCATTCCCGAAGGTAGAAGCAATGGCTTCGCTAGGGTAACCTGCACCCAGTGCAGAGGCGCAGCGTGGACCCCCCCCCCCCCCCCCCCTTTGTGCACGTCGCAGGCAATAGCACACGCAAATAGAAGATGAGACAGAGAAGAGGATGGGGAAGGAACATGGAAGAAGAAAAAGCAGTGCGGCTCGAGGTATCGACTAACTGGCAAAGATGCGGCGCTCTCTCCAAAAGCCCGACCAGACACACCACGGAGTGAAAGCGGGTGGCCGGCGTTGTTTTCCCACACCTCGTGGCTGGATATCACATATTCGTGCTAGCACCGCATGTACTCGTCCACAGAGGCTCTCTATCATTTTCTACAAAGCTTGTAATACACCCTCACGTTTGTGCTCAGTCGCAGCTTGAAAAAGAACCTATGTGCTCTTGCTCATGGCGTCGTTCGGGGCCTCTAAGCGATGATAAGATCAACTCTTGCAAACACGGATATTACTGCCAGGTGCCACCGCAACAATCCTTTGATCAGCGCTGCGGCTGTTCCAAGTACGTTCCAAAAATGAAGGCGCCTCTGGAATGTTGCAACCGGAAGTCTTCATGCTGCAGCTAACGGTTTTGAGATATTTGGCTGCATTGGTTAGTACCGAGAGGGTGCTGGTTGTCAGCGAGGTCGCATAACGGGAGTTCACACGAGAAACACTTTCAGCTCACTCTGTAGCTGAACCCGGTCCTCAAAACTTTCAATGCCACGTGTTGTAGTTAGATCACAAGCAGAGCTTTGCACGTGCCCCATGCATAGGTGAAAGCCTTTTACTGAGCATTCTCTACATTTAACTTTTCTCCTCTCCTTTCCTTCGAAAGATTGAAGTTGACTTTCGCATCCAGACTGCAAGGTACCAATGTGCATTGATGCCGCACCAACAGAAAATATTAAGCGCGCAGCGGCTTTTTGAAGCTGGGAGACTGAAGGCATCTCCAAGGTCATTTTTTTAAGTTTCTTTCTAATTTTAACAATGTTTTTGCTTTTTTCAGAGAAAAAAGGTAAGAACCGCATGAGCACCTTAGATATATACTCTCAATTCTTCTTTAAAAGCACCTGGCCTAGCTAAAGGTGCCCTCCTCCTCATTATTTTTTTTTCTAGGCAGCGCATAGTGATCAGACTTGCTATTTCACAGAGCAACAGGCATTGTGTGTCTTCGGCGTTTTGAAAGTGTGAGGGGGATGTGTGACTGGTCCGAGGAGCGAGAAAGGCACAGGAGATACAGTCGAACCTGGTTTTGTCAAACCCGGATATATCGAATTTTGGTTATATTGAACTCACGGAATATCCCCTTGAAAATCCCATGTAAAAGTATAGGAAAGCCGCGTCATATATCGAACTCAATTTCACCGGTCGTTCAATATATCGAACTTCGCACCATGCCCTGGAAAGTGGGCCTTCCCCAAAGACAATCGCATCACTCTTGGCTGTTTGCCGCGTGATGTTTTCGAGCCACGCGCGGAAGGAATGAGGGGACAGTTCGGCGACGGCTGGTCTGGGCAGCGCCGTGCCCATTCCCCAAAGGCGCGCGCGCATTTGCAGTTATCCTTTCCCGCGCGCCAGTACACGACGTTTGCAAGACATGTGCGTGGGTGTGCCCATTCTTTTGCCGAGCTATCTCTTTCCTTCAGCACGAGTTTAAGCATGCGTCAAGACAGCTCAGCCGGTTTTCAGACAGACGTCAGACGCTTTCTCCAGTGTCTGTTGCGAACACTCTGCGCGGCGGCTGACATGGCTATGGCGCCTGTGGACGTTAAGAAACGGCAGATCTGTCCCTCTCTCTTTGTGTTTTTTATTTTTTTTTTGCGAGTGTCATTTATTCTTATCGCTGTGCTGTACGCGGGGCATAGCATAAGATATGGCCGGCTGCGGACGTTAAAAAGCAGCAGGTGTTTCTTTTCGGGGCGGGGGGGGGAGGAGGGGAGTTGTTTATCCTTGCACGTATGAATCAACGAAAGCACGTGGTCAGCTGCGATCATGACGCCCGCTGGCGGCGTGATAAATGGAACCAGGCTTGTGCAATCAAGCCATCACGGGCACTCTGCCAAGTTCGCTCCCCACCACCCCGGGAGCTATCAAAAGATAAACGCGCTGCCCCGCGCCGTAACCTTATCGCTGCACAGCATCTTGGCACGCTGCCAAGAAATGAGCTGTGGATGAGACGACCAAACCGGAGCGGCGCGCGCCATCGACATGCAGTTTTTTCATGTCAGAGAGGATGGTGACAACTGCTAAAGCATGCTGTCGCTACCTTTGCTTGGGAATGAAATGGCTTTCTTGGACATCCGCGACTAGACTTCACGCCACGAGCGTTGTTTGCATTTATGTGTCAAACCTCGCCAAATAATATTCAATTGGAAGTGTAGTACCTTTCCAGTCTTGTTAATTCCTTACGCTTGTGCCACGTCTCCTTTGTGCTGCAAATTTTTTCACCACGGGTTGCAACCAAGCCAAACCGTCGTGATTTTTTCTATGTTTGGACTAAATGACACAGAAGGACATAATTCATGCGAAAAAAATGCATGCAAACAAACTCTTACATTTAAAAAAGAATTATCCTAACGAAATAGTGTGAAGCAGGAGGAGGAAAATATCCTGAAAAAAAGGAAAGACTTGCTAAAACGTTTCAAAACTGACGGTTAGACCGTCCCTCGAGGTGCATTCTGTTGCATTTTGAAGTTTTATTCTGTTCACTGACACAGCGATCAGGCGAAGCACTCGGTTAGCTAGGACGCTCCTTCAAGGGCAGCTTGGAGAGTCTCGTTGGATTAGAAGCTCTATAAGAAAAAAATCATAACTTTGGTGACACAATTTAAATACCGAAACAATGTGAGAATGACATTGAACTTCACTAAAGGCATCAACAGCTTGCAATGTCTTCGCAAATTGATAGTCTAATCACCTTTGTTGTGGAGTCTCTCTTGGTGAGCTTTCTTTGAACGAAGAACTTGGCCGATTATCCTAACGCTGATAGATGTCAAACAAAGCCTCGCCCCTCTTCATCGCGACTTAGAGGCCGCATGATTGTATATGTGGGAACGAATAGGCTCCAAAAGAATAGCTGACCGGTGTTTTAGCATCTCGGATGGCTCGATGGCCGGCTGTGCGAGGGCTTTGAGGATACTCTAGCAGCTTCTAGGGTGCTTCGACGGCCCACTCTGACAGAAAAGTATAGACCGTTTTACAAAGAGCAAGCAGGAGAGGAGGAAAATACTCACTAACCAGATCCCTTGCGCCAGCCCATTGTTGCCAGTATACCGAGTGGGCTGGGCATTCGCACGCTTCATGCATAGCAGCGCGGCCTTGCACCTCGGTATATTGTCGTTTGAGAGACTTAAATACATTTATTAGTCCATTGTAGTGATAATGTCATCTGGACAGCAATGCGTGATCCTGGAATGCACAAACAATGATAAAAATCGCAAGATGATTGCCGAGAGCGTATGCGGGAAGCATGCATTGACAGTCCGAGTTCGGCTGTGATGTGTTTCTGCTTCACCGCTTTCCAGTCTATCCTGATTAATTTCGCCTATGAACGTTTTATGTAAGCCAGATAGACTTAGTACCAATGACGGACTCACGAATATGATACCCATTTCACTTCCTACGCCGTAGTAACCACGCACGCCGGGCAGGCCGTGCCTCCCCCAAGCCCGCCGCGCCAACGATACGGTGGATCTCTTCCGCCAGCGCAAGAAGAGCGTGCTAAATCGGTTCTTCACTTGAACAATAAGCCAATAGCAAAAAAAATCTTTCTGGCGGATTTTTGACCCACACCATATTATTGATAATTGCAATACAAATAAATTACGCAACACATTGCCGCTGCATGGTGCGGCGCGCGGGTCATCGTCTGCACACTGGCTCCGCTCCGAAGGCATCACCGAAATTTACATCTTTCTTTTACTGACACTATGGGATCTGCAGTAAGGCAGTTCCATGAGAGTCCATTTACTCTAGCGCTGAGCAATTACAAAGCATCGTCGGATGTGCCTTCGATGCGAGACAATTTAGGCGTAGCGACGACTAGCGAGTAGCGCTTGATGAGAGTGCCGTAGTCCGCCGCGCCAGCGGGCGGCGCCGCTTTTATAAACGCTGCTGTATGTGCTGCGAATTTGTCGTCTTCGTTCATGGTGCAGCTGAAAGTGCGAGGTTATCAACATTTTGCTCGACAATACGTCGTGCAAACGATGCTGCTACGACGTACGGGACGGGGGTATACGATGTTGCGCCGCGGGACGAACACCAAACCAAATGCTGGACAGAATCAGGGCAATCATCCAGTCAGACGAAACATTTTCCAGGGTGGCTACCTTCGGCACTACATCATGGCCAACTGTGCATGGGCTGTCACCTGATCTGAAAAAGTACGTCGAGGTGGCTAGTGAGATTTCGCTCTTTGGTGGTCTGCTATTCAAAGGCGATAGCATAATCATCCCGCCAGACATCAGAATAGAGGTTCTGGAAAAACTCCATGCAGGGCACTCGGGCATAACGAGGTGCCGAGTGAGGGCAAGAGAATGTATATGGTGGCCAGGCATAGGCAAGCACATTGAAGACTACGTGGAAAAGTGTACAACTTGCAGAGAGCACAGAAAGCCAGAAACAGAACCCCTGCTTCTAACCCCATTGCCAGCACACCCTTGGGACACAGTCGACATGGATCTCTTCATGCTGGAGAGGAAAGAGTATGTTGTAGTATTCCACTACTCCCGATTTTTCGAGCTAGAACAGCTGCCGAGGACAGCTACAAAAAACATAGCCCTAGTCTTGGAGCCAATGTTTGCACGATACGGTGTTCCACGGACAATACGCACAGACAACGGGCCGCAGTTCACTTCCACAGAGTTCAAAGAACTAGTGCATCACTGGGGAGCCACACACACAACCTCAAGCCCTTACTACCCGCAGAGCAACGGTATGGCTGAGAGGGCTGTGCAGACATCAAAGCAGCTTTTGAGGAAGTCTTCCAACATACACGAAGCGCTGCTTGCCTACAGGGCCACACCCAGCGTGGAAGGGTTTTCACCAGGAGAACTCTTAATGGGTCGTCGTCTGAACACCACTGTACCAACCACTTCGAAGCTGCTAGCCCCGAAGTGGGACGAAAGCGAATTCAGACAAAATAATGAAGCCTACAGAGCTCGTGCAAAACGATCATACGACACCCGGCACAAGGTACGGAGCCGAGAGCGCTTACCATCAGGCACAGCGGTGCGTGCGCATCCTCGCTGGAGCTGCATCACACGGTGTGGTAACACAGCCAACATCAGAAGCAAGGTCCTACGTTATACAAACCGACAGAGAACAAGCAAGACGTGCAGCAAGACACCTGCAACCGTTGTAGGACACGAGCACCCCAAGAAGTGGACGTGTTTGCAAGCGGCCAGAACGCCTGGACCTGTGAGATCAAACCTTTCAAGAAAGGGGGGTGTTGTGGGCGTCACGGCGACAGCGCTCCAAGCGGCAAGCTAACCAGGCGGACCGCCGGGAGAACCCGGCATAGGTGACCGCGCCAAGCAGAGCGAAAACGGGCGCCATTACCTGATGTATAAATAAACAGTATTGCTTGTTATACCGGCCACGTCTACCACAGGATGCAACTGAAGCGTGCCGTAATTCCGCCCCATATTATTTCTGCAGGACCGAAAGAAGTTCGCTGTTAATGCTTTTCTCGTTACCTGCATAAAACAAAATATTGTTCTTCAAAGGAGAACACCCATACTAACCAAATGCGGATATTTGCTTTTTTTTAAATTTGCATCCTACAATTTAGTCTGCGCATTTTCATTCTTTGCGCGAACCGAGGCTCGGTGTGGCCACCGCAGAGGTACACGCGTTAACAAGATTCGTATGCCGCCCGAGCCAGATCTGTACTGACAACAGGGCCAAACGAGGGCTGTTTTGGTCGCACGCGCTCTTTTATCTACACTTTATGCTAACTTGAGACACCATATATAGTTTACCGAAAGTCACCCCTACTGAAAAATCCTGTATAAAATTCGTACAGGAAATCGTATACAGGTTTACTGTACAGGATCTCGGATACAGGATTGGGGGCTATTTCAGCAAATTCCTGTACTGCCCTGGAAAGTCCGGAATGAAACCGCGCGGAGCTCTGATACGGGAATGGCCTGTATGGTTGATGACCCTCGTTTCCAGAAAGAAACGCGTCGCCAGGGTGGAAAAAGCATGCAACAATATAAAATAAAACGACTACATTTAAAAAAATAAATAGAATAAAAAAAATTAAAAAAAATTACTACTGAATGTGGAATCGAACCTCGGTCCTTATAGCCTTCAGACGGGCACCTTAACCTCTACTCTACTGCGGATTATGTTTACAGTGGTTATTATTCAGAATATGTCGCTACTTTTGCTCTTTCGTACTTTTATATTTTCTTTGGCAGTGTAATTTGTGGCCGTATTTCACCGATAGCCCTTTAAACACGCTGAATATCTTTGCAGGCTATCACGAGGGTTCACAAATGTGCCGTATCTTTATAATGCGTCGCTTTATTGAAGGCAAACCTCAAGATATCATAATTTACTAGTGCTGATGTGTTTTTCATCGTCTACGAACGCTTGTAAGCTTTCCTACATACAGAGATATCCGGTGCACTAATACTTGTAATACTGGGCGTTTTAGCTTCACGTGCTACCAGCGGAGCATCGATGTCAATGAATACACTTCAGACTGAGCGGTTTCAATATGTAAACATTCGAGAACGCGTCGCCCGGTGTGTAGCTATCTGCGCATCTTTCGATGGTTAGCGATGTTTGTTTATTTTTTCTCGAACAGTTTTTTGTCACCGCTAGCGAAACAATACGATCGTGCTTCTACTTTCGTGTTGTAGGCGGCAGATCTTCAGTCGCAGATATGAAGACGCACCGCAAGATCGTACGAGCTGCAGCGACTGTTGTACGCGCAAAAGCGACGCGACGCACGTATATGCTTGCTAGCGCACACTTCGACGGCTTCGCATTTTCGAGGTATTTGGGAAACGAAGCGTGCCCTTTATATACAGAACAGTTGTATAACATGTTTGGTATCATGCTTATTTAGTGCGCTGGCGTGTCCGGCATGGTCATTCTGGTTGAGCTTCGTCGATCGGCCCGGCTTCTGTTCAGAAGCGGAATACTCTGCCCGGTATCAGTTCCAGAAATGACGCGTTCGTCCGGTTTCTGGTTAATTGATACAGGCTGAAAAATACCGAACACCACTAGATTTGAAAAAAAAAGAGAAAGAAACAAAAAGAAAATAGAAAAGGAAGAAAAATTACATGTGATTCGAACTTCGGTCTTTTCAGCCAGCAAGCACGCACTTTAACCACTACACCACGGCAGGACACGGTGATTGTGGTTATATATCTGCTTATGCAGTCGAGATTGCTTTTTTGTAGTTTGTGTATTTTTGTAGGGTGCAGATTTTGTGGTCGTAATTGAATGATCGCCCTTTAAACACTCTGCATCTTTTTCCTGGCTATCACGAAGGGTATCCGTGTCCCGCATCTTTACAATGTATCGCTTTCTTGCAGACAAACCTCCGAATGCCACAATTTACTAGTGCTGATGTGTTTTGTCATCGTCTTCGAACGCATGCAATTTTTGCTACATATAGATATATGCGGTGCACCAACACTTGTAATACTGCTTGTTTTAGCTTCACCTGCTGCCAGTGGAGCCGCGACGTCAATGAATTTACTTCTGACCAAGTGTTTTGCATGCGTAAACACTCAAGGAAGCGACTCCCGATGTTCGGCTGACCTGTGCATATTTTGACGGTCAGCGATGTTTCATTTATTCTCGAGCGTATTTTATCCGCGCTAACGAAACGCTACGTTCTTGCTTGCAATTTCGCACCGCAAGATCATACAAGCTGCAGCGACTGTTGCACAAGCAAAAACAAAACGCGATGCATGTATGTACTTGCTAGCGCACACATCCACGGCTTCATATCTTCTAGGTATGTACGAAACAACGCGTACTCCACATATACAGAAAAGTTTTGACGTATATTATGTATGGTTTCATGCTTATTTAGCGTGAAGGCATGTTCCAACGTGGTCATCCTGGCTGAGCTTCACGATCCGGCCGAGTTGTACTGAGAAACGGAAATACTCTGTCCCGTATCAGCTTCATTCATATCGGATTTGTCCGGTTTCTGTTAAACCGGACATGACCTGTCCTGTATATGAGCTCAATACAGGACTGGTACGCCCTGTTTCATATCCATACAGGACTGGGATGTCATGTATAAGATGCATATTGGAATTGGTCTGCCCTGTATTAACTCGATACCGACTGGATCGTCCGGATTGAGATTCATACCGGAGATGACCTGTCCGATATAAACCCGTTTACGCTTCATACAGGACTGGTCCGTCCTGTTTCATATCCATATCGGACTGGGATGTCATGTATAAGTTGCATACTGGAAATAGTCTGCCCTGTATTAACTCTATACCGGACTGGACCGTCCGGATTGAGATTCATATCGGACATGACCTGTCCGATATAAACCCGTTTAAGCTTCATACGGGACTGGTCACACCGGTATCAAATTTATACGGGATAACACAGGACCGGTTCAAACCCGTTTGTCGCGATACGGGATTTTTCACTAGGGACAGCTTATTTCTTCGTCGCAGCCAATCCGCACATTGACAATCCTTTCTCTGTGAAAATTAGTTTCGTTTTCTTCGTACAAGGCAAATCCTACACTCACTTGTACCCCGCGAAAACTGAGAGCCCTAACTTAACAATGACGCCTAAGATAAAGATTGAATGTGCACGCTCCTTGCAAAAGATCGCACGTTCGTTGCCGAAGATATGCTGCGTTGCCGCCTAGAAATCCCTTGTTGCATTTGTAGGGAACAAAAATGTACTTCACAAGCGCCTCGACAGTCATTAGCAGCATCTACTGCACGCGCATGCGCAGTTGCTTTGTGTGGCACTCCGCACTGCGTACTGCGGCTCTTGTTTTGTGACTCCTCTGCCAGATAATAATGTCCAGCAAAATACACAGTGATGCAAGCGACTCCGGATACACTGTGCGTACGTGACCCTTGTAACATGTGCGTAATCGATGTGCGTAAAACCAAGCACAACCGTAAGGAAGTACCAACGCTTATGCGTTAATAGAGAGTTTTAGTACTGCGTAGCAAGCGCTGCGTACGCACAGGCCACGTCATTGCCGAACGCTATGGCATGGTCGCGTACATGCCACAGAAATACTTTTAGTAGGGCGGAAGCGCATACGTACGCACGAGTCCGATAGCGAACGCGGCAAGCGCAGTGGCCTGTGTAGTAGTGCCATCTCGCAGCCATCCAAAAAATGAATTTTCTAGCGCAGGAATTCCTGCTTCTTTGTTTTTCCGACAGGCGAGAGATGGAACCCATGCTGCAAAGGTGCTGCTTTGGTTCGTCGTTGTTGCAGAGGATGAGGATATAAGGAATAACTTTGACTGAATCGGGAGACTACCCTTGCAAACGTAGTAGAAAGCAAAAATTAACAGTACAACCCCGTGAAAAATTTGAATCCGAAGAGGCAAACCGTTTTTCCGAGGGAAACGATGTCATGCCAAAGCAGTTTTCTGAGTTCACAGTGCGCCTATGATGTCATCATTCAGTGTAAAGTAACTATGAACCTCGGAAAACACCCTGCAAAACTAACGAAGTCTCATTAGATAGGCGGAGTATATTTAAAGTGCCACGAAACGTATGCCGTAAAAGTCTGGAGCATGGCCCATGGAAACATATCCGATCCCCAGTGCCGCCAGGTACCCACCGGTTTCCAATGGGTACAAGATTTCCCCCGGCCTGGTGCTCGGCTCTTCTGGGGTGAAATGCTTGGGAAAAGGGGCCATGAACCAAAATGTTGGTTCAAGAAAAAACAGGGCCACATAATGGGCTTTTGCCGCGCAAGGCGGACTTATTGTTGTCCGATGGCGGAACTGATCACTGCCACATCGGCGCCATTATTTGACCGGGTTCGATCCCTGGTGCCGCCGGTTACCCACCGGTTTTTCAAGGGGTACAAGCTTTCCCCCGGCCTGGTGCCCGGCTCTTCTGGGGTGAAATGCTTGGGTAGAGTGCCCGTCTCGGCTGCGGGAGGTGGTTAGTTCGAAACCTACCGCCGGACACCCACCGGTAAAAATGGGTACGAGCATCCCCCGGCCTGGCGCTCGGCTTTTCTAGGGGTGTGTTTGGGAGAAGCTCCGTAAACCCCGCTGCACCCCCCTCCTCCGCAGTGGGCCCAAACCCAGTTTCGAACTTCGCAGCCTACAAAGGTGGCTCAGTTTGTCTTGCAAAGGTACTTTCTTTGAGCCTCACCTGAAGTGCTTCCTTTGAGCCTCAGCTGCAGCAGTCCTAAAAAAAGGGCTACATAATGGGCTTTTGCCGCACAAGACGGACTTATTGTTGTCCGATGGCGGAACTGATCACTGCCACATCGCAGCAACTATTTGAGACCTATGACCCCTTTCCCAAACATTTCACCCCAAGGAGCCGAGCACCAAGCCGGGGGAAAGCTTGAACTCATTGAAAAACCGGTGGGTACCCGGCGGCAACAGGGATCAAACCTGGGAACTCCCGAACACGAGGCGGATGCTCTACCACAAGGCCACCGCTTCGGTGAAAAAAAAAATGCTTAGGGAAAGGTGTCACGGCCAAAATAGTTAAAAAAAGGGTCACGGCCCAATTAGCTGCGCCGATGTGGCAATAATCCGTTCCGCAATCGGACAATAAGTCCATTATGTGACCCTTTTTCCAAGCATTTCACCCCAGAAGAGCCGAGCACCAGGCCGGAGGAAAGCTTGTACCCATTGAAAAACCGGTGGGTAACCGGCGGCACCAGGGATCGAACCCGGTACCTCCCGAATGCGAGGCGGATGCTCTACCACAAGGCCACCGCTTCGGTTCCAAGCGCTAATAGTTGCGCCGATGTGGCAGTGATCCGTTCCGCCATCGGACAACAATAAGTGCGCCTCGCGCGGCAAAAGCCCATTCATCATTATCATCATCAGCCTGACTATACCCACTGCAGGACAAAGACCTCTCCCATATTTCTCCGCTTAACCCGGTTCTGTGCTAGTTGCATCCACTTGACCCCTGCGAACTTCTTAATCTCATCAGCCCACCTAACTTTCTGCCGCCCTCTGCTATGCTTTCCTTCCCTTGGAATCCAGTTTGTTACCCTCAGCGACCATCGGTTATCCTCTCTTCGCACTATATGTCCTGCCCATGTCCATTTCTTCTTCTTAGTTTTCACTAGAATGTCGGTAACTTGAGTTATTTCTCTGACCCACTGTGCACTCTTTCTATCTCTTAATGTTACCCCTACCATTTTTCGTTCCATAGCCCTCTGGGTTGTCCTGAACTTAAGTAGAACTCTCTTGGTTAGCCTCCACGTTTCAGCCCCATAGGTGAGTACAGGCAAGATGCAACTGTTGTATACCTTCCTCTTGAGCGATACCGGTAAGCTGCTAGTCATAATCTGCGAGTGCTTGCCAAATGCGCTCCATCCGGATCTGCGATTACTACCTGTCCTAAGTAGACAAATTCGACTACTACTTCCAGTACCTCGCTACCTAATGTAAACTGCTGTTCCTTCCCGAGGCTGTTGTACATTACCTTAGTCCTCTGCATATTGATTTTCAAGCCTACCTTTCTACTTTTCCTGTCTAGGTCATCAATCATTATTTGCAGTTCATCCCCCGATTTGCTTAACAAGGCAATGTCATCAGCAAATCGCAGATTACTGAGGTATTCTCCATCTACCCTTATCCCTAACTGCCCCCATTCCAAGTCTCTGAATACTTCCTCTAAGCAAGCTGTGAATAGTGCTGGGGAGATTGTGTCTCTTTGCTTAACACCTTTCTTTATCGGAATTTTGTTACGTTTGTAAAACAGGTATTCGGCTATGATATGTTCAGCACCTGATGCTCTGAAGAGAATGACAACCATGTTCAACGTGCGTGATGGTCAGGAAAGAAAACGACAACGAAGCTCTCTCTCCGACGGTCGGGCGTGCGCTTACAGAAGTGCAACAACTGATCGCAGAACGTTCCAGTGACTGTTGACGGCGTAGCGCCCTGTTCAAGGACTCCTATTACACTTTCTCTATGCAGAACTATGGTTGCTGTGCAGCCACTATATATATCTTCCAGCACTTTCACGTACGGCTCGTCTACCCCTGATTTCGCAATGCCTGCATCACCGCCAAGGTTTTAACTGAGTCAAATGCTTGTTCGTAATCAATGAATGCTATGCATAAGGGCTGGTTATATTCCGAGCATTTTTCTATCACCTGATTGATGGTATGGATATAATCGATAGTAGAGTACCGCTTCCGAAACCCTGCTTGATCCTTTGCTTGATTGCAGTCTAAGGTTGCTCTGATTCTATTAGCTATTACCTTAGTAAATACCTTATACGGAAAGCCCATTATATGACCTTTTTTTCTTGTTCTTGAACCAACATTTTGGTTCATGGCTCCTTTTCTCAAGCATTTCACCCCAGAAGAGCCGAGCACCAGGTCGGGGGAAATCTTGTACCCATTGGAAACCGGTGGGTACCCGGCGGCACTGGGGATTGAACCAACATTTTAGTTCATGGCCCCTTTTCTCAAGAATTTCACCCCAGAAGAGCCGAGCACCAGGCCAGGGGAAATCTTGTACCCATTGGAAACCGGTGGGTACCCGGCGGCACTGGGGATCGAACCCCGTACCTCCCGAATGCGAGGCGAATGCTCTACCACAAGGTCATCGCAGGGGGAAGATAATTAAACACAAAGTAGAGGAAAAACAACGTGCCGATGGTGGGAACCGAACCCACGACCTCCGAATATCGCGTCCAGTGCTCTTCCAACTGAGCTACATCGGCCGCTGGCCCCCCTGCTACTTTCTTGGATATTAATGTTTTCTGTATACGAACCTTGAGTGTTCACCACCACCACCCTCAACCATAGTGGTGGACGTGGAATGTCCTGTGTTACCGCCAGCGTCACGTTGAAAGTGACGCTAGAGGTAACGCTGGGACGGAAGTGTTGTTGCATAAGTTTCCTCCCATAGCCAAGCCCATGTCTGGCGAGGACCCGTAAATCCAAGCCTCTGGGTGGCTGGAGCGCGACAACAACACAGGTGGGCAGACACCCGAGAGCCCTCCGCGGAAGCGGAGAGGACTCAGCTGTGACCTGATGCAGAGAGACAGGTCCACCTGGTGGCATTAATTTGTCATCGAGCAAACTAAGACAGTTTTTTCGATGATGGGTAGATTCACTTTTGGTTGGTCACTGGGTGGGGCGGCATCCTCCAGTAACCGAGAGGGGTGCAACCATTGGCGATGAAGCCCAGAGGCATAAGGCTGGGAGCAATGGCGCGCTCCTGTAATCGAGAGAGGCCACACCGGTGATTTCTCAGACGGCCGATTGGAACCTCGGAGCCTTGTGCACTGTGATGAAGTCTGTCCCAATTTAATTCTCGGGTTTATTAACCGCTACGGTGGGGCCCATCGAAAATCACAGCCTTTACCGATGATGTACCCTATCAGGAAACGGGACTTGGGATAAGGCTGGGGATTACCCGACTCCCTGTGATCCAAGGATGGAAGCCGTTGGGGTTGGAGGTGACCACTCCTCGTAGCGGCAAATAATAGTGTTCGCCCGCCGGTGCAGTCCAGGGTGGGGCTGTGACGGCTAAGTCTCTATCTAAGGACGCAGCAGGGGAATCCCCGCTGACTAATGTCATCAGGGCTATGGGCAATCCTGTGTAACCCAGCCCGCGAGGAGGCTTGGGGGCGCTGTTAGAGACTGTCTTCACTCCTCCTCCGGCGAACGCCAGGGACATCCCCGGAAACACTGAGGCCTTCGGGCGTCTCAGCAGGCTAAGAGAGTGAAGACGAAGCGAAAGCAGAACTGGTGCAAGCACCCTTTGAGAGTCTGTCAGTAATACCGCTGTGAGACCATAGGGGGGGGGATGAAATCTCCACTCGCGCTTCCGGTACGTAGGCGGTAGGTCCTAAAGAGTTTTGCAATGGGGCCGGCGTCCAAACCAAGACGTTTACCGAAATTTGGTAGAATCGGGCTCTCGCGTGGAGCGCAGCACGAAGAGAGTTACCGGAATCGGGGGCGCGAAGGCGTCTGGCAGGGGTGCACGGCATGGAAGTGCACCAGGGGTGTTGTGATCCCGCCTGCCCGAGCACGTGGGTGCGACCCACAACACGACCAACGCGTTGGCAGTAGTTTACAAGTCCGCCACGCGCGATGGGAGAGCTGTCAGGATTCGTTTTGCAGCTCGACGATGACCAGACGTAAACTGGGACAAGAGCGGTCCCCGGCGTGGGTGTCCGCCATTTTGTGGGACATAGCTCTTCGGAAGGGGCTCGGCCTGGGCGATTCCATGTAAGCCCGGGGGACACTGTTTGGCGAGCTAAACTCTTCTTGTCATAGTTACTCCGATGTCGCAGTGATCAGTTCCGCCATCGGACAACAATAAGTCCGCCTTGTGCGGCAAAAGCCCTTAATGTGGCCCTTTTTTGTTCATGGCCCCCTTTCCCAAGCATTTCACCCCAGAAGAGCCGAGCACCAGGCCGGGGGAAATCTTGTACCCATTGGAAACCGGTGGGTACCCGGCGGCACTGGGGATCGAAGAAAACTTACCAAAATAATTTTCCGGTTTAGGCCAGCACCAATGAACACGCAGATGGTTAAAAGTTAGCGAATGTTTTGAAGAAAAAGTATGACAAAATATGCTATGGCTTTTTTGGAGCCAAACAATATTTAATGCGCCTCGATGAATCTGCGTTGTAAAGACCTACATACGCCTGAAATCTAGCTGTCCGCTCTTCCGAGAGCTTCAACGTTTCCTCCTAAATGCAACCGCTGAAATGATACAAGCTTTTAAGCTGAAGGTAGCCATCACTCGGCACGAGAACGAACCATGCACAGCAGCAGACGACCAGCAGTCCGTCTGCTCACACGAATGTCGTTCGCGGTCGCCGGCGTCATCTGCGATCGAATAGAGTGTCGGCTGAGTCGCTGTCTGCTAGAATGGACCGTTCCCTTCCGACGTTTAAAATTGCTTTTTGAATCTAGTGTCAGAAATGTAGTGTCTATGGGCTGCTTACTTTGAATGACAGATATTAAGAAAATTTGGTACATACGGCAGCTGTATACGAGAAGCTTCCGCGATTGGGAGAAGCACCCGGCGCATAGCGAGCGTGTATGCGGTATGTGTGGCTTCACAACACAAATGTTAGCGGTGGTTATAACCATATTACCCGTGGAATGACTTAGCATACTTTGTCACACATTTATTTAAAGCACTCGCCAACTTGTAATGATAGAAAGCCTCCATTGGTACTGCACTAAACGAGAAAGATACTGCGATAAGTTGTGTTTACATGTTTTCTAAGGACCCTACTAACTCGTACCCCTATAAGTCTAGCAGCGTCATATAGATACTCCGCCTTTGAAATCGCATTTCATATTTTCCCAGTCTTTTCAAGGATGCTTGTAGTTGATCTATACAAAAAAAAACATCATAGATGCCCCGTAAAGACATATAATGGCTTTGAAATATTTCGCTTCCACACATTCTCATGGGTGGTAAGTCTATACATTTCACCCCCAGTCTGCGGCAGGGTCGCGAGCGCTCCATTTGTTTGTAAACACGCCGTTTGTCTATAGATGTGAAGCCTACGGGAAACTTGTTGCTTGCTGCTTTATGGTTCAGCGATACTGGCGACGAAATACACCAGCTAGAAGTTGGAGCGTTCGCGCAGGGCATTCATAGAAAGCAATTTGTGCGTCGCATAAGGCACAATTTGCAATACGCGCCCTCTACCGCGGAGCAACAAAGGAATGAGAAGTTTTTACTTCTCGCGAAACGCCAAATCGTCTGCAATAAATAGAAAAGAAACGAACGTGCTGCGTGTTTGTCTGTCGAGCTTCCTCGCACATGAGAGCAACCCGCAGACGGATCAGGGAAAGCACGCAGATGTAGGGATGTCTGCGTATGCAAGCAACGTATACGCAGTACGCAAGAATCGTGCTGCGTATGACGCATGCGCAGTAAGCAGGACGCAGGCCGCTAAACAATAGAGTTTTAGTACTGCGTACGTAAACATAAGCAGAACCCTTGCTTACGCAGGCCGCCTACGTACGCAAGGGTTATGCTTATACTTACGTACGCAGTACTAAATCTCTCTATTGTTTAACATTTCTAAGTTAGGTATCGGTTCCAGTTCCAAAACACGAACCGGATATTGTCCTGTGGGCGGACTTGTGTTTCATGTTACGTTCAGTTTTTTCCGTACAATTATGGAATTTTCTATCAATGTAGGACGGTATGTCAGAGGCGGAAACGAGCTTGTGTTAAAGAGGCATCCATTTCAAAATGCCGCAACATTTTTTAACACGTTCCCAGACATTTTTCAGATTTTCCGCGAAATAGTTTTGTAACCGATTTTTTTCGCGTATTGTTTACCATGAAGATAACGCTCAATATATCCGTAGACGCATCATTGTCTAGACTTTAGTTTTTTCTACTAGTTTCCGAAAATCTGTCCCTCCGGTTTTCATATACGTCTTACTTTTTTGTGTGTGTTCGTGCACGTGATAAACTCCCGAAGCAGAAATGTGCTTACGTATCTTTGCTGACCTGCGTGCGCTTCTGTCGAAATACAGTCTCCTCCCTTCGCCGGCCACGAATCAAGCGGTTCGTTCTGGCGAGCGCACCAATACAGGGGACAATCCTGGAGCCATGTAACTGTCTTTATAGCGACACTGAGTATGGATGGCATCATACTAGTTAGCTGACCGAGTTTCATCAGGGCTATTTTAGTCTCGCCCACATTGCGTGCAGGTGGACTGGTATAATATACAAAAGCATACAGGGCAATTTGGTACCTTAACCCACCAACCAACTTTAAATGCGAGATACAATTATGCCTAATTCCTATTCGAAGGGGTTTGTTATTCTCGGAGCATCAGTTTTATAACTGATGATTGCAGACGAACATTGTCGCAAGCTCGATGTATAATTATCTTGCGTGCGTTAAGAGTATAAGCAGAAAAAAAAGAACCGTTCATATTTTCAAAAAAAAAAAAAAAATCGCTGGGTCCCAACAGGAGCTCGAACCCTGTATCAGCCTGTTATAAGCCCAACGCGCTACCAACTGAGCTGGTCTTTTTATTATTTTAATTTATTGCCGGGCTTTATCAGACATCAGAATACATTGCAGAGAAAAAAAAAACAACTCCTAGTAGTATGGCTTTGACAAGCTCAAATTCTCTGAGCGCAGCCAAGGGGTCTAACCTTGGTATCCAATCCAGGGCACATGTTTGAGATTTCGAAACCACAGTGAATCTGTGAATACTTTCACGTAAGTACATGCGTATCGGCCGGGTGTCCATAGCATTCGCTAGCGCCATATACAATGGTGGCTCCTGAACTATCTGGGCTGCCCTTCCAGGTCAACACAAATTGTTGAGGGAGCAAATTGCTATAGAACAGAAAAAAGAATAGCAGCCCAAAGGGGCTTTCGAACTCTCGGCCGATAGGTTAAATGCCTAGCCCTCAACCTACTGAGATATCCGAGATGCCCTTCCAAGTCATCAACACGAATTGTTGACGGCACGAATTGCTAAAAAAAGTTACGAGTGTTCAACGCAGCTGAACCAAATATTGAGCGAAAGCATTAGCTGCGGGTGAGCGAGCGTTCATCTTCTTCTCGTTTTCTTCTTCCTCAGCCCACATATAACGCCCCGCTTTAACCAATTCATGTGAATGTGCTTTAGTGGCCTATAGGGGTAACGTGAATGCCAGGGTCCTAGCAGGCTGACTGTGACATAACCATCCCATGTGAAAGGAGAGACGCAAGTTGGCAGCTCCTGCCAGCCGGTGTGTCACGTGGGGTGTGACATCACAGCGTCACGTGGGAAAGACGTAACTGCGGCCTGGTCACGCGAATGTGTCGAAGTGCGAGTAGTATTGCTTTCGCAACAAAAAGAAGAAAAATGCTGGAAGGACGGGCTCTAACCTTCGACCGTTAGGTTAAAAGCGGTGGCCTTGTGGTAGAGCATCCGCCTCGCATTCGGGAGTTATCATGTTCGATCCTCGGTGCTCTCGGGTACGAACTGGATTCGGTTGACCACTCGGCTATTCTGGGTTAAATGCTTGGGAAAAGGTGCCATGGACCAAAAATGTTTGTTCCGACAAAAACGCCACATGCATCCGGTCTTCAGCCATTCGATGTGGGCATATGATTGTACGGTAGCGAAACGGATCATAGTACCATCGGTGCAACTATTTAGGCCATAACTCCCTCGCGGTCGCATTATGAAGACCACAGGGGAGCATATGAGAAACACCGACGGTTGCAACACGTTTTCAGGAGATTCTGACAAGGAAATAAGTGAAAAAGAAGATCACGTGGCAGCCATGATAGGCCCGCCATGTTTCTTTGAAGAGAAAAATTGCCGCAGGTTCAAGTGCAATGGACCAAACAGCTCCGAAGCCCCCACACTGCCCGCCACACCCTAGTGCCGACGTCGTCATACCCGGACTTCAACGGCCTCCTCTTTTGGGGCAGCCACACCACGATGAACGATTGGAGGGTGCATCGCCAGTGTCGGCCTCAGCGCCGCGTTCTCCTAGCACAGCGGGGACGGAGCATCCGGGACGGACAGAAGCTTGTCAATCACAAGCGGAACGCAGTCTGAGGACGCGAGAGAGGTCAGCCAAAAAAAAAAAGACTTTTGCGAGTACAAGCGAGGAAGTTCTCGGTGCGGTTGGCGGTGGCGAGGTTTCAGGCACTGGTCCGAGCCTAGAGCCAAGGATAAAAGTTGGACTGGAGGTGAGATTTCATATGCTCGAGGATAGCAAGGCCACATTCACTTTCTCCGGCATCGGGGCGGTGAGCAGTTCTCTCGAGACTGAAACCGCAGCGACGATGAACACCGATATGGTGGATGTCATGTCAAGCTACACGTTCCACGCGGTGTGCCGATTCCGGAAATTCTTAGGTGTGGCCATGGTCTCATTTGGCCTGTCTTTCTGCGTGGGGGAGTACGACAACTTTTGTCATTGGCCATTCTGCAAGAATGTTTTCTTCGAAGTCCTTCATCCCCAGAGGAAACCCAGGTACATGAAAGCCGAGCTTCAGCCACTGCGGGCAGTGCCCGAAGGTGCTTTAGCAAGCCAGTGGCCGGAATTGGAAATCCCGTCGTCTTCACTCGAGATTATGCTTGGGCCAGCGTTGTAAAGGCCGGGTTTGTCGCCAACGATGCCCTGTCCTTTCAGGTGTGGTTTGGGTGACGCGGTGGTGTGTGATTGAAGCTTCTTGCTAAATAAATGTAAACGTGCTGTTCTCCAGTCTGTTCTTAGGTTTATCTTCCCGAGTGCGAGCTTTTATTTCATACATATGCTCCTCATTGAAATTAAAGATCAG
The DNA here is from genome assembly GCF_055883805.1 of Amblyomma maculatum. NCBI lineage: Eukaryota > Metazoa > Arthropoda > Arachnida > Ixodida > Ixodidae > Amblyomma > Amblyomma maculatum. The sequence continues at coordinate 123,244,116 of NC_139350.1, forward strand.
GAATAAAAAAGTAATTTATCCTATCGTATCGTTGATTTCGCACTGAAAACCGCAGAAAAAGAAACCTTGCTTTCATTCTAGGCAAATTAGGAGTGTGAAAGTCCGTCCCACTCTGTTGTAAAAGGGGCCACATAAGGGCTTCTGCCGCTCGAGTAGGACTTATGGTTGTCCCATGGCGGAACGGATCACTGTCCCATCAGCGCAAATATTTGGGCCATGAACCTTTTTCCAAGCACGTTTTACCCCATAATAGCCCAGCACCAGCCCGGGGGAAATCTTGCACCCATTGAAAACCGGTGAGTACTCGGCGGCACCGCGGATCGAACCTGGTACTTGCCGAATGCGAGGCGGATTCTCTACCACAAGGTTATCGCTTTCCTTTTTTTTTCTTTATTGCCAACTTCGAAGCAAGATTTTACACATACAGAATATTACGCGGTTCGCGACCGAGTGAGCTGTACGCCGCTATAGGCGCGACCCCGCGGCGCCCTCCTCACGTTCCCACTCTCGCGGGGAAAGGCAAACCATCGGCTTTCGCCGGCTTTTCAGGCGCGATCAGGAGCGGCGCGCACTGATGTAGGTCGCTACATCTTTCCCTCCCTAGTGCGTTGCCGACGTTTAGTCCGGCGTTTAGACGCCGGTCCATGCTAATTGACGTAATGCGGCACCTCTTATTACGCGTGTAACGCGCGGACGTTGGGAATTATCGATATTGACCGGCTTCACGCGGTCAGTAGACAAAGAATAGCGCCGACCTCGAATCTTCAGCGTCATTCGATTTCCCGTGCGGTGGAGAATTTCGAACGGACTGTCTTAACGGCGGTTCGAGAGGTCGGGACACGGCACCATCTCGCACAAAAACATTGGGCGCCAGACCTCAGCGCCGAGGGCTCATAGCCGGGTCGCGGTTCAGGCTGACGAAGTGGTGTGGCACTAAGCTTGCCCATGATGTCGCTTAGACGGCTTGCGTAGTCAGCAGTAGGAACGTATCTCATGGGAACTCATCATCATCATCATCATCATCATCATCAGCCTGACTATACCCACTGCAGGACGAAGGCCTCTCCCATATTTCTCCACTTAACCTGGTTCTGTGCTAGCTGCATCCACTTGACCCCCGCGAACTTCTTAACCTCATCCATCCACCTAACTTTCTGCCGCCCCCTGCTACGCTTTCCTTCTCTTGGAATCCAGTTCCTCTAAGCAACCTGTGAATAGTACTGGGGAGATTGTGTCTCCTTGCCTAACACCGTTCTTTATGGGAATTTTGTTACTTTCTTTATGCAGAACTATGGTTGCTGTGCAGCCAATATATATATCTTCCGGCACTTTCACGTACGGCTCGTACGTACTCGCGAAAAATGTCGTTTGTAATCCGTGAAAGTAGAGGGTAGTTCGTTCTTTCACACAGCCGCTCTCGCCGTGTGAGACTTGTTCCGTTGCTCAAAAACGAAGCTCCTGCCTGTACTGCGTATGCACCGTTGCTGCGGCAGCTAAGCCTGCACCAGGCATCACACAACTGCCCAGGTCCAGAAAATTTCTTAGCTCGGAGCGTTCAGAAAAACGGAGAAACAATATTTACGCGGTATTGTATTGGGCTTTTTCGGAGTAAAATCCGTCACTGCACCCCGTGAATTGAGATGTTGCGCAAAACGCGCGTGGAAACACGTGTCCGAAAAGCAATGCACGTGATTTTGTATCAAAATTATCGCGCAGTCACACTTTATGTAGTCTTTAGGCTGGTGATATACCAGTTCCTTTCCCATTTAGCATCCATCTGTTATAGTCAAGTTGGAGGTATAGTTTGCGACAGGGATTCAAACTGAGGACATATAAACCTCCAAACTGCGCGATTCCTATCTCTTAATGTTACCCCTACCATTTTTCGTTCCATAGCCCTCTGAGTTGTCCTCAATTTAAGTAGAACCCTCTTGGGTAGCCTCCACGTTTCAGCCCCATAGGTGAGTGCAGGTAAGAAGCAACTGTTGTATACTTTCCTCTTGAGCGATACCGGTAAGCTGCTAGTCATAATCTGCGAGTGCTTGCCAAATGCGCCCCATGCCAATCTTATCCTTCTTATTTCCTTTTCATGGTCCGGATTTGCGGTTACTACCTGTCCTAAGTAGACATATGCGCCTACTACTTCCAGTGCTTCGCTACCTAATGCAAAACTGCAGTTCCTTCCCAAGGCTGTTGAACGTTGCCTTAGTCTTCTGCATATTGATTTTCAAGCCTACCTTTCTACTTTTCTTGTATAGGTCATCAACCATTATTTGCAGTTCATCCCCCGTGTTGCTTAGCAAGGCAATGTCATCAGATGTCGCAGATTATTGAGGTATTCTCCGTCTACCCTTATCCCTAACTGCTCCCATTCCAAGTCTCTGAATGCTTCCTCTAAGCAAGCTGTGAATAGTACTGGGGAGATTGTGTCTCCTTGCCTAACACCTTTCTTTATGGGAATTTTGTGACTTTCTTTATGCAGAACTATGGTGGCTGTGCAGCCACTATATATATATATCTTCCAGAGAAATAACTCAAGCTACCGACATTCTAGTGGAAATTAAGAAGAAGAAATGGGCATGGGCAGGACATGTAGTTCGAAGAGAGGATAACCGATGGTCGCTTAGGGTAACAAACTGGATTCCAAGGGAAGGAAAGCGTAGGAGGGGGCGGCAGAAAGTTAGGTGGGCGGATGAGGTTAAGAAGTTCGCAAGGGTTAAGTGGATGCAGCTAGCACTGAACCGGGTTAATTGGAGAAATATGGGAGAGGCATTCGCCCTGCAGTGGGTATAGTCAGGCTGCTGCTGATGATGACGAAACCTCCACTTGTATGCCGCTGATTTCAAGTGAAGGCGTATACCACCAGATACTGCGCCTGTCTTTCCTCCTGTCAAGTTAAAGGGAAACAGAACTCAAATATTCGACTATTAAAAAGCCGGTGTTAATGACGCTATTCCGACTACTCTCGAGGCGACGGATAAGCATTTCCCTCATTTTTCTCATACCTAGCTGAATTGAGAAATGGTCATCCCGTCCGCGCAGTAAACGCAATCCTCTCATGAATTCTTGCAAACTCAGGAAATATGCACAAGTACTTTAGATTCCTTCGGCGGATACCGTTTGCTTGGTGCATATTATCACTCAAGATAACAAGGGTGCCTCGGATCCAAAGGCATCCAGGGACCCTAAAGATAACTGAAGTCGCTGGAACTCTGGAAATTCCGCGGCTGTCTTCTGTAATAAGCGAGGGAGTCTCGACAGCCCGGCTCATCAAACGTACTTAGCATCCTGGGCGCCAGCGGGCAGCACTGTACTGTAGAATAGTCATTCCGCCGAAAAGATGCCTCCGTTGCAGTAGCGGTTGCGTTATAAACGGGAGAATATAAGTTGCACGTAATGGGCGCATAATCACGTGATACAAGCGTGACATTGTCTATATCAATCCTATTCGCATATTGCGTTTTTTTTTTTTTACATTGGGAGGGCGTCAGAGGGAGAACTTGAGAGATATATCAACTGATTGCAATTCGCAGAAAAGATTAAAGGAGGGATTGACAGGCTGGTCAACGCAGACAGCGCGTTACCTGCTTAGGGGGAGAGGTTGATAGAAACTTTTATTGCCTAATAACAAATGCTGGAGCCGAAACTGCCTGCATGGCACTTCTATTTCTAACCAATAGTATTAACCCAGGATCTTTGCAATTTTAACCTATTTTTATGATGCGACAAGCCGATGAAGGAAGACGACAGAACATGACCGATGGCGATGGTAGGTGACGTTTAATAAATATGTTAGCGGGCATAGCGCGAGCGCTCCTGCCCGCGCTACTGCCCGCTTTTTCTTCGTTGCTCGTCCCTAACAATATGTAGGCCACGAAAGGCCTTTGGTACCAAACGTGTTAGACGAGTATCTGCTGAACGCCAAAACAAGAACTTAAACAGACACGATCCAATACGAAAAGAAAAGAAACAATAAAGAAAGCAAAAAAAAAAAAGAAAGAACACTTGATGAGCTCATGACTTAGCACTATGCGTTCGGGCACGCAATGAAAAAGCGCTATTAATGGCGCTGTCGCGCCTCTCTTTAACACGAGCTTAAGCGTCGTTCTAATTTTTCTTTACCTAGTGATGGTGTTGTTGATTAAAACCAAACAAGCCGAAAAAGGAAGAAAGTAAACCCCCATTGCAACTTAGATTTCAAGGTGTCACTGATACCCTATGGTTGAACGCCGGACTACTAACAATTTAAGCCACCGGGGTTAAGAAGAGAGAGCAGTTCCCAGGAAACAATTACCATCCTTCCGCGCCTGCAAAATGTCTCAAGAGTCAGGCAGGACCTTTCTGTCTCCCTGAGCATGTTTGGTTTAGTCTCAGGCACACTTTTTGTGTCGAAATCAACCCTTTAGTCGCAGTGCGCTTGACCACTGGACGTCGCTCTGTGTTTATTTGTCTGAGAAAAGCTTTCTGCGGCTTCACCCTTCCTGTCAAATACTTGGTTTCCGCAACCTACGAAGTCATGCACTCGAAACAGAGGATTTTCATACCACGCTCCGGACCTTTTCTTGAGGATGAGCCGGTCCTTGCATGTAGCGTCGGATGACGACCGGCCTGTGAATAGTTTGCACCCTTTCATTTCCGAAAACACTGCAAGTCATGGTTTCGCTGAAACTTTTTGCGAATAATTGCGCACGCATTTTCACCCCTGCCATTTCACCCTTCTTGGAGTTTGGGGACGCAATCTAATGTAATATTATGCTTAAACACCACGCGACACAAACCACCATTACAAACGAGCTAGCGCGAAAAAAAAAGTGACTCGCCCGAACAGGGGCTCGAACCCTGGACCGTTAGGTTAAAAGCCTAACGCTCTACCGACTGAGCTATCCGGGCGACTTACTATTAACGAAAACAGTCTTAAACAGATACCCATTTTGACTAACGTCCACGCTTATCCTCCTAACACACTGCCCAAAATTTTGATCCGTTTGTGGAATAAAGGAATGCACCTCGGTTTTTATACAATGTTTAGGATCACGTAACAACCAAGATCGAGTTGTAGAATAGAGAGACCCGATCGGTCAAGAGACTAGGGTAATATCGTGATGCGAGTGCGCATGCCCAGAGTGATTAACACACCCCTCGCCAATTCCTTTCAGCATTCCCTGTGTGCGCATTGTCGCTGTGCAATTACCCTATTGCCCTAACCGAATCTGTTCTAAAGCTCGCAAATATTTCTGAGCGGCTAAAAAAACATTAACAGAATTTTTACCTTCATATATCAGAAGCACAGATGATTCGTATCTACTTATGCGTAACAGGATCTTGAGATGTGCTTCGCAATTAAAAGACCTTCCAGAATACTGGACCAGAGTGCACGTTCTAATCAGCATTTTTAATTGCGAAAGCATTCAGCCGAAGGCCACTGCCACGAGCAAAATCTTGTCTTGTTTGCAGCTTCATGGCATAGCTACGGCACTTCTGTATATGCATCTGGACCGATAGCAGCGTGTTCCAGCAGATGCCGTAAAAAAAAAAAAAAAGCTGCTTATAAACAATTGGACAGTGCAGGCCATCCACTCTCCCTCGACCGAAGAGGCATTCCTCCCAACCTGACGGGAATAACTGTGATAATTTAGACCATGCCGCAATAGGGGATATGCAAAATTACTTAGTCATCTGGCAACATGCACACGCCGCCATCTTGTGTTGGGCGACTACTTCAGACACATTGCCCGCAAACTCGCGGCTGCCTTTGAATCGTCGGGCGTGAACTGGCTGATGGAACCGCGCTATCTTTGGTAATTCTCTTTTCTAATTATGAGCTATCTTGCTAATTAGCTCTATCTTGTTAATTATGGCACAAGGGCAGCGTTTTCTCTCAAGCGGCCACGAGAGGTGGCGAAAGAATCTGGAGGATTTGCCACACCTCACTGAGGACGATTTACCGCATTTCTGCTCGTCGGCAACTCCGTCGATGCGGCAGCAAAAGAAATCGTATTCCTTCGCCGTTGAGGCCCACACTGTTCCATCGTCGCTGGCCACTAACATCTGCGATTTGAGGTATGTGGAGTTATCTGTGCTTTTACATATGTTCGCCACTGATGGACTTTGTTCTGCTGCAGTGTATTCAAGGCTTTCCCTCACTGCGGTAGGCGCGCAAACACCGGCGGCGCAGGAGCGACATAGTTTGACTGCTCATTTGCGTCAATTTGTTCATCGGCTACTATCTATATATGAAGTGCTTTTGGATGAAGGGAAATCTCGTAGTTGTTTTCCCATGGACATGGCGCTTTCCGATTTGCATGTGTAGTCGGCTGCCTCTGGGCGCAGAATTATGTTAAGCGATGTTCCCCCTCGGAGCTTAAACTCAAAAGACTCGGTAAAAGTAAAGATAACTAAACCTGAAGCGGCCTGAAGATGCCTTCACATTAAGATTAAAAGGCTATGACCCTAATGACTCGGCTATAGTGTAACATCATCACACGCAATGATTATATTCCCAGAAGCTGTTATTCATTAAAGTATTCATTTCGTCATCGTTTATTGACCATTAAAGGTCCCGTTAGGGACATCATATGGGAGAAAGGGGGGACACAGAAGCATTCAAAAGTCATGCACGATGATAAATATAGAAAAAAAACAAGAGTGATCAAGGTTACATAAGGGGGCATACAGAAGTATTTAGCAGTTACACATGAATATGAATATAAAAAGGAAAAAGAAAACATATTGTAAAGCTGGGACATAATGCAAAGTATACGACAAGGTAGCTCCTTTTGAATTTTATTTTCTGCACAACACTGCTCCATTGCCTTTACATATTTTTTTTTAAAGTTGCATACCCAGAGGGATACAAAATTATCCTTAAGTCTTAGGATACCCGAGCCAGTTCATACCTATCCTCTTTTAAGGCTTGAATCTCAACAAATCATAGGATATAGTTTGGAATTATCACCCTTATAACAGTTGTCATCGTAGTGGGTCCAAAGTTTTGTTTCATAACCTTGTTTGTTCGTGTGTTGTAGTGTTCTTTTATTTTCACCTTTTTCTTTCTCATCCCTATGATGGAAACTTTCCTTTCATGTCATTGTGCAGGTCTCATCTTAGACAATGGTTATGATCATCTCCATTTTATTCTCCTTGCAGGTCTGACATTGTCTTATGCACGAGCGACATGTTTTTGGAGTCAAAAGAAGACCGGGAAACCATACCATGTGCTTCTTGCCTTTCGGCACACAACTGGTGCCATCACTAATGCAACCTGCGAGTGCCCTGCTGGGGCGAGTAGCTCATGCAGCCACATTCTTGCCGTGCTGCGGATGATAATCTTGCTCAAGAAGCAGGGTTTTAAAGAAGCTCCGGCTGAGCTTACATGCACAGAGCTGCCTCAGCAGTGGAGGCGCCCTAGACGACAGGGAATCAGGCCAATGAATGTTCAGAACATTGATTGGAAGAGCCCACGGGAGAATGGCGTACCAATGCCTTACCCATTACGGCTGTCTAATGCACCTGCACAGAAGGGGGACGTGACGCAAAACCTGAACGCCCTACATGCTCTGGGCAAAACACTTCATGACCTTGGCAGCCATGACTTTGCCATGGTGTTTCTGGCTGCTAAAAGGCTTTTTGTGGAAACAAAAAGGGGACCAGCACCACCCGGTTCACCACTTGCCTACCAACAGGCAAAGCTGCCTTCGGGCTTCATTACATGGCTGTCAGACAACATTTTTTTAGGGTTTGGAAGGATCACTGTCGTCCCTGACCTTCACCTTTTTGATGAGGTGGCAGACTGTCAATTTCCTGACACCTTATGTTCTGAAGAGCTTAATATATTGAAGGTAAGCACTGCATACTTTAAGCGAAATTCCAAGTTCCATAAGTGACATGAATGCTTTAATGCCTGCGCTTTCTGCACTGTGGCCTCGAATCGATGTGGGTAATTTTTTTTTTGCAAACAGTAGTGTCATCATTACAAAGTCTGTAAAAGTGTGAAGGTATTGTCATAAAATTTCATCTAATGAAGACCACAGTATGTTTGTAAACGACGATGATCAAATCTAATTATGGGATACAAAGTAGATCATTTGTAACAAATCTAATGTGATGTGCTTGCTTTTTGTTTGTTATTTTCACAGGAACTACAGCTGTCACCAGTAGAAGCGAGAGACTTGGAGAAAAATTCAAGGCAGCAGACACACAGTGCGAGGTGGCGAGAAGCTTGTGTGGCCCGATTAACTGCCTCACGTTTTGGGCGAGTCATCAAAAGGAGAGAAGAGTGGACCGATAAAGGAATCACGAACATAGTTGAAAGTAATGACCTCTCTCGTGTGCGCGCTGTTCAATACGGACTCCTAAATGAAAGTCTCGCTGCTGACCGGTACAGGGCCGTAATGCAGAGCTATGGACATTCTGTGTCACTTTTACACAGTGGCTTAGCAGTAAATCCAGAGTTTCCATTGTTTTGTGCAAGCCCCGACAGGTTTTTTTTCGACCCAGAAGAGGATACGTTCGGGCTATTGGAAATTAAGTACCCATATTCACTAAAGGACAGTCAACCAGAAGAAGCCATTCTAAAGTCATCTTGCCTCACTTTTGGGGAAAATTGCCAACCGAGCCTCAAGAGAGAGCATGATTACTACGCACAGGTGCTGGGTCAAATGGCTGTTGCTGGTTGATTGTGGGCAGACTTCGTTGTGTGCTCAGAGAACTGGATTGCAGTGGAACGCATATGGTTTGACAAGGAAGAATGGCTTCAAATGCATTCAAAACTTGACGCCTTTCTTTCGCACATGTTACTGTATATCAGGACACGGCATCAATGTCACTAGTGTTTTGTTCATGTCAAGCAAAAGCCTAAAACAGAAATGTGCTTGAAATCAGTGATGCATGTGGGCTCTGTATCAAATATATATGTGGTATGTAAATCATAAGAGCCAATTTAACTACCGAGTAGAGTTCTGTTGACACTGCTGCGGAATATTCAGATGTTATCACTACTGTTGAGCATTTGGTGGAGACAGCAGCCTCAGGCTGAAGGAGAAAAATATTTTTACTGTCAATATAAAACTAATAATGGTACAATGCATCAGGGAACATGAATGTTGACATTAATATGGAAGTCTATTGTGGCTTCATTTTCAGCTTTTCCATCATGAATACTCGACAGACACTTCATATCGTGCAGATTATATAATGTACTGCTGCTAGCATTTTTTCCTCTTTATTATACACGAATGAGATGCATTCAAGTAACCAAATTACTTTCCCATTAAGCTTCAAGAGAAAGAAAGAAATTGACAGAGTGATTAAAATGGTTAATTTACTGTCAATACTACACCACAAACTATACAACAGAAGTAGCTTGCAATAAATGAGTAAAATTCGGCTTAACGCATCAATAGCAGAAGTAGCCTGGCTCGCATTTGTACTGCACATGAAAAGAAAATTCAATCGAGAAAATTAAAAAGAGGCTTTCTGGCTATATATCATCACACTTAAAATAAGTTGCAGCGATGCTACCCATTTCATTTGCGCTGTCTCATTCTAGTGCATCAGTACAGCATGTTCCATGCCTTTATTGAACCTAAAGTAGGTAATATGCAGTCATATGTGGCACCTAAATGCGCGTCAAAAGTGCTCGCAGCCCAATATAAATTGTGAATTGTTTCAAATGTGTTCACAGCTACATTCCTTTTATGTGTATACATCTGTACATGAAAACAAAATGTCATTCACGCTACATTAGTTTTTTATCATGCTAAGCAAAGCCAATCCAGTGATAAAATGGCAATAAATGAGCTGTTCTGAAATTTAGGATGCTTTTCTGGAATGACTGTTCTATGCATAGTACACTCAGACTGAATCAAGCTTTAATGTATATGCTATACTTAACACTGTGAAGATGGTTTGTAATATTGAAACAAATCCTTGATTTTTTAATAATAAAGTGGATTGCTAAAACTATATGTCCTATTTGCCGCCAAAGTGGCTCTGGTTATGGCACTTGGCTGCTGACCTGAAAGATGCGAATCTGGGGCAGGGATTTAACCTATTTCGATGAAGGCAAAATGATAGAGGCCTGTGTACTATGAGATGTTGTGCACGTTAAAGAACCAGAGGTGGCTGAAATTTCCTGAGCCCTACACTATAGTGTCTCTCATAGCCTGAGTGGCTTTGGGACATTAAACCCCAACAACCAAACCTATATATCTTACTTTATGAGTACTTGCTAAGGGCAGTTGTTAGATTTGCTAACTCCGAGGCTTCAGTCGTGGCTATTTTGCTCTAATGGGATTTAAATTTTCAGTCATGAATGTTTGTACCTATTCAGACACTTGCTTCATAAGAAGCATAGTTATGCTTCCTCGAGGTTGCATTAGGGGTGACTGGAAATTTGAGAGGATGGCTGTCACAGTCCATATCTGATTGATAAGTGGCGCTAAGCTGACGGGTACTGGTCTGTCAAATATGTGGTATGACTTGATCCTTTGTATTCTGCGCTCAACGTGAATTATGAGCGAGGCAATTTCTCGAGTTTCTTTCATTTCGCTGTTTGTAAACTTCCTATTTACCAGAAATGGAGGAATGTTTAAGTGAACATTTTTTTTTTGCCCAAGAGGTCTTCAACACGGAAGCCTTTATCTGCCATGACAGAATAACCCTCATCAAACTCTAAATCAAGAAAACCACTCTTGATCACACATTCTCTGTCTGAGATTTACCCAGTGAATAGTTGACACAAAGGAGAGCAGTCCATTAGGTTGCACACCTATTAGTCCTTTAAAGGTGTTGCAAGACTTATAAACTGAATATGTGCTAGACTGTAGTGACAAAGATGACGGGACTTCACATTGGATCTCAGTTGCATCTAGTATCACTCTTGTTGATGCATACTTTTCAGAAAACTCTGGTGGCATGGTTGCATTCACTACAGCTCGTGGTGCCCACAGGGGTACCATACATAATTTGTCATACATCAGGTTCAACCATGTGGTACATATTCTTGAGACCGTGGACGGCGAAACATTAAATCTGTGTGCCAGATCAGCTTCAAACAGGCCAAGGCGAGGTCGCACAAGAACTAAAAACAGCTCATTTTCCCCGTCAGTTTTCGTTTGCGACCCTTACTGGACTTGGCATCACCCACAGTGTCGGTGCAGAAAGCATCACAGCCATTCTGTTCCGGTTTCAAGAAAAACAGAAGGCCAATGAAGCGGCTGTAATCGGGCAGACCAGTAAAAAACGTGACATCTTCATCACAGTCCTTAAATGACTCGATGCAGAAGGCAGCTGCCTTACGTCTTTCTTCAGCAAGCTCATTAGCTAGGTCCTCTTGCTCAGCTTGCAGCTGGCGAGCAGCCTCCCTGGCTGCTGTCAGCTGTTCTTCCAGCTGTGTGCACCTATCTTGAAGTCTCTTTATTTCTTTTTCCTGTTCTTCTGCAACAGAAATGACCGGCTCCAAATCTCGTGTCGAACAATCAGTCTGTGGCCGCTCGCATGAGCTTTCGGTGTCCTGTTGTTCACGGCACATGGATGCATCCACAGGTATAGTAATGCTGCTACTGCTGGTACTCTCAGTCGACCCGCCTGCACTGTGTGACGAGCTTGCTTCAGAGTTCTGTTTGTTGCTGGTGGGGCACGCTGTTTTGGTGGCTTCCGGATCTTTTTATCTTTAACGAAGCTGAACACTGATGGCACAGCAGTGTCCCGAAGAAGCCTGTAGCCACTTGCCACACCAGGCACATAGTCAGTTTCACGAAAGTGCTTTGAGCAAACTTTTGTTGATTTGCCAACAGCAAAGTTGGCGCCTTCATCTCTGCGGATTGCAATGATCCATTTCTTGTACAACGCTGGATCAGTTGGGAATCCATGAAATGACACCCTAAAAAAAAACAAAAGATGGCATTCAACTTTACATGCACCAGACAAACACACATATTCCGGCATTAAATTAGAAAAACTTGCCATAGTGCTGCACTAAACTGCAAGGAACTTCGTAAAATGGCCTGAAATAGGCGCTTTGTGGATACTACAGTGGGCAGACACAAAGCGGCAGTCGTAGCGGAAAAGGCTACAGCAGCAGAAGAAACGGCTCAGATTACGCAATGTTACACGTAAACGATGAAT
>NC_139350.1:123258741-123393741 GCF_055883805.1 Amblyomma maculatum
ATTTTAGTTAGTACGAAGTACATGGGTGTAATGGGCGAGTTGGTACTTAAATGCGAATAACACTTGCACCTGATTTTTATTCCCCCGGGTTTCTTATTCTCAGGGCATGAGTTTCATTGGCGATAAATGCTGAGCAAGACTGTGGCAAACTCTATGCATAATTCCATCTTAAACATGTTTAGAGACACAGGCAGAAGCAAAAGGAATATGTTGAGAGTTCAAATTGTTCAAAGAAAGCAAAAGCGCGCCGGCCGAACAGGGGCTCGAACCCTTGACCGTTAAAAGCCTAACGGTCTATTCATTTGCTTTCGTTTGCTATTAAACTTGAAAAAGAAAGAAAGAAGAAAGCCAAGGCGATCCGCTTCATGGTGTTTTCATGCCAACAAAGCAACGCTACTCGTCAGGCTTAGGGAGTGCGCTGCCGCCGTTCAAAATAAAAAAACAAAGCAAATTATTCACTAAATATTTGAGCTGAATGCTACACGAGGAAACGCGAAGACACCGGGTGCCATTCATAAGCGGCAGCGTGCCAAAAAACGTGGTAACGGAGACAAATTCACTCTGAAGCGGGCGGCCTGGACGCCGCCATCTTGTCAACGCTGATCTCCCATCGTACGTGAGGGCTGGCCTTGATAAACTCAAGTTTCGGCGTACGCTGGCCGATCGTACGAAAGAGCTCGGTCTAGGGTATCGTATAGCGCATGCGCAGTGCGCGTCATGATATTTTTGGCGTGCGCTATTCCTCTGCGTGTGTCTGTGTGCGCTATACTAAAAGTCTCTACAGACAATCCAACGACCGCTATCAGTGGTCACAACGCTTTCCACAACCGCACCGAACGATTGGCGAATCAAAAGCATACAACCTGCCGAAGTCCCTGCCGCATGGCACAAGCAAACATCATATCGACTGCTGAAAGGGCGCACCATACTGTAGGTCTGGTCTTGACTCTCGATTTTGGTCTTTTGCACCGCTACAATATCTAGTTCCTGCTCTGTAACAAGTCGCAACAGTTGGCTTTGCCTCCATCTGGAGGGCAAACCCCTGATATTGAGCGTTGCTACTAGAATGCTCATTTAAAACGACGCCATCGCTTAGCAAGATCAGGACGCCAGTATGGCGCTTACCTTTGCATGCGCAGCGCCACGCCGTATAGATGATGAATTGTTGACGGCACAAATTCTTAGGACAGAAAAAAAAAAATACTACGCCCGAATCCTCGACCGTTAGGTTAAAAGCCTAACGCTCTACTGACTGGGCTATCCTTTTTACAAATAAAGAACACATTTTACACATCAAGAACATTACTCCACACAAACACACACACACGCACGCACACCCACACACATGCACGCGCGCACACACGCACATCGCATCAACGTCTGCATGCCTGAAAGCCATTCTGAATCGCCAGATACTGTGCAGGCTCAATAACATGATCATGTCCATGGGCTACCGACTGAGCTATCCGGGCTGCCCTCGCAAGTCATCAACATAAATTGTTGAAGGAACAAATTCTTAGAACAGAAAAAAAACGACTACGCCAGAAAAGAGGATCGAACCCTCGACCGTTAGGTTAAAAGCCTAACGCTCTACCGACTGAGCTATCCTTTTTTTTTTTCTTTATTGCATGGAAAAACTTCCATAAAAAGGAACAACTCCACTTACTTAAACATGTCCATGTCTAAAGTTACCGGGCTGCTTAATACGAGCCCGTCATATCCCCAGCCCGACAATGCACAATCATCAGAACATCAAAAGTCTGGGAGACATACACATGCGTCTAGATACGGCATCCAGTTTGGAGGTTGTTCACGTGCAGCATATACACCTCTCACCAAAGCACACTGCTCCCGAAACACGGATTTGGACGATCTTGGTGGCTCTGCATGCCTGTCGATCATGCGGCTTTTCCAAAGGCTGAACAGTCCCATCAACACAAATAGATCGTAAGGCCCGACAGAGTTTTTGTCAGGAGGCAAAAATCTAATTGTATAAGGCGTAATTTCAATGTCCTTTTTAAGAGTTCTTTGTAGTATGTCTCAAAAGAACATAGCATCACGGCACAGAATAAAGCAATGATCAATTGTCTCAGGCACGTTACAGAGACGACAATTTACCGACCAGGGCACAAACATCTCCTTATTGTGAAGAAATGTCTTGACAGGCAACGTCGCTGTATGTAATTTGAAAAAGAACGTTTTTGCAGCTGCCTGAATGCACATTTGCCTAACACGCTTTAGAACAGTGGTGTTCAAAAACCCCAGATAAGGCTGCCGATGCAACGGTGTAGGGAACAAAGACTCAGTGAGAGCCTGGGCCATCTGTTTTCTCGAGAGGCTATACAGGTAATCTACAGAGAAACGCACAGTGAGAAAATTTAAAGTGTCAGCAACCTCCTTAAGGAATCCCCATAAACGCCCCTCACGAGCCTGCCCAGTTGGTGCGAATAAGTAAGGCAAATGTGGACTAAGACGCCTAATGAGCACAGTTACAAGAAACGGATAGTTTGCCGATTTGAAAAAGAAAAAACGGGAAACAAGTTGATGCACAAACAAGTGAACAAGGCCCACTCCACCAGACTCTAAGGGAAGAAACAAGTTGTCACGCCGCATGGGCTCCCATTGAGAGCGCCACACAAATGTTGCAAATATTCTGTGTATAACTTGTACTTTGCTCCTCGCACAATGCAGGACTTGAAGGACATACGCAAGCTTTGCAAACAAAAATATGTTACAGACCTGTGCCCTAGCAAACACTGAGAGTTCCCTACCCATCCAAGCCTGCGTTTGTCGCCGCATAGGTACGATTTGTGAATCCCAGTAGGCTGCGCTGTTACGAACTTGGTGCAGCGGAACCCCTAGGTACTGAAGAAGACTACAGTCCCAGCATATGCCTCCAAACTGGCTTGGTCTAGTGCCCCAGTGTCCCAACCAAAAACCTTTGGATTTATCTAAATTAAGGGCCGCGCCTGATACATCGCAGAACTGTTCAGTCAAGTGTACACTCTTTTTGTCAGAACAAAAGAGGGCGATATCATCCGCGTAAGCTAAAATCTTAACTTCACATTGAGCCAGAGAGAAACCACGGATGGCTGCACTGTTAATTATACGGAGACAGAGGGTTTCCAGATATAAGCCAAACAACAGTGGAGACAGTGGACATCCTTGACGAACAGATGATTCCAGTGGTATTGGTTTCGTTAGCTCCTGATTAACAATTAGTCTTGTATACGAGTTCATATAGCACAGCCTTATGCCTTTGAGCAAAACGTCACCAATGTTTGCATTCTCCAAGACCGCGAACAAGAAATTGTGCCGAACTTTATCAAACGCCTTCGCCAGGTCAATTTGAATCAGAGCTACTTGGCCTGTCTCATCTGATACTGTCTCGATTACTGAACGTGCAATATGGATGTGTGTTTGAATACTGCGCCCTCTGATACCACACACCTGATGCGAACCTATCAAGTCCATGATAACTAGCTGCAAACGAGAACAAAGGACCTTGGCAAACATTTTGTAATCAACATTACAGAGGGAAATTGGACGATATCCTTCAACAGTTTTCAACCGATTAGTATCTTTGCTTTTGGGAATTAATCTTGTGTGGCCTGAATAGAAAGTGGGAGGCAGGAAACCCACATCATAAGATGCTTGGAATACTTCCATCAAAACAGGCGTTAGGCAAGGTGAAAATGTTTTATAAAATTCGCTAGTAATACCATCTGGGCCAGGAGATTTCTGGTTCTGAAGGTCTGAAATGGCTGATTTAATTTCTTCCAAAGTGATGGGTCCCTCTACTACAGCACATTTCTCATCGTCTAGTCGAGGAAAGTTCTCAAGTAAGGAATTATAATCGAAACCCTGATTTGGATCTTTACAACTGCCGAACAGCTTTCGATAATAATCATAGAAAGCAGCTATCCTTTTTTTTTTCTTTATTGCCTGGCTCCGACAACCAACTCAGTACATCACGATACACTATATACAAACACAAGCAAGACGTGGAACCAAAAGGAAACGCTGTCAGTTTTGTACTGACATTGTCACTTAAAATTCCTTTAGCCCTGCGAAGGCTTCCACCCTTGGCAGCCACTGCGGCACACACTCAAGTGTCTTCTGCACCTCAACAAAGCGAGAAATGCTCTCCCGAAAATACAACCGTGCAGGCCTCGCATCAGGATCACAATAGAAGCCGGCCATGCGGGAGCGCCATACAGAGTGGAGGCCAGCCAACATTACGAGATCGAAAGGAAAACCATCTTCGTTATCTATCGCCAAATATCTGATCCCGTGTGGATCTAGAGGGAAATCCTTTTTCACTGTTCTCTGCAGAACATCCCAGAAATACACTCCTTCCCAGCACTGAAGAAAAACATGATCTATAGTTTCGGGTAGCTTGCAGATTAGACAGTTCCCCATGGCAAGAAAAAAACCTCGTTGTTCAAGGAATGTTTTGACTGAAAGTGTTTCAGTATGAAGTTAAAAAAAAGGACTTCATGCCTGGTGTCACCTACATTTTCTTCACCCGTTTTAACACATTCTGGCCCGGCCCTCCACTGTGCATGGCTCTCTACATCGGTACAGGAAGTATGCTGTCGCACACATCTTTGTACAGTGTTTTCCTTTTCACCGCAGACAAATAATCGTTAGAAAATCGTACTGACAAGAAACATACGCTCATCACCACCTCCTTGAAAAAGCCCTTAATTGGCCCTGGCATTCCATTCGTGCCGATCACAAAGTTTGGCAACGCCAGTCTTAATCTCATTTGGCACACCGTTCGTAAAAAAGAGTCTTTTGTGTCCCGGAGAAACAGAAACTTGTTAATAAGCTGTCGCACAAAGAGGTGCGCCAGACCAAGACCGCCGTCCTTCACCTTTCTGAACAAATTTGTTCGGCTACACCTTTCCCACTGCGATGCCCAAATAAAGGTGGCAAACACTCTGTGCAGCTTTTGCACATTTAGCCTCGAGCAATGCAAAACCTGCATCAGATACCATAATTTACTTATAAAATAAAGATTACACACAGTTGCCTTGGCAAAAAATGAGAGAGGAACCCCCTTCCGTCTGTCTGCTTTCTCACGTATTTCATGCGCCTGGCTTCCCCAGAGATCATCATTGCTTTCGTAGAATTGCAGAGAGACACCCAGGTACTTCACTGGGGTCTTCCCCCACGTTACGCCTGCAAACGTGTCTTGGGTTGACGCCCATTCTCCATGCCAAAATCCCAGGCAGTTTTCCCAATTGATCAAACTCCCTGTGATGTCCCGAAAACATTTTACCTCTTCGACCACTGCTATAATACTTTATTTGTCAATACAACACACTGCGACGTCATCGGCATATGCTAAGAGCTTCACTTCGGCAGCTTGGAATCGAAAACCGTGAACAGAATCATTTTTAATAATAGTCAAGCATAGTGATTCGATGTACAGACAAAATAAAAGGGAGCTGATGGGGCAGCCTTGGCGTGCCGCACGCTGCATGGCAATGGGGGCCCCCAGTGACTTGTTTGCAATAAGCCGCGTTGAGCAACTCCTGTACGCCATGGCCACACCCTCTCTGATAACCGAACCGACATTAATATGGTCAAGAATGGCGAACAGGATAACATGTGATACACAGTCAAAGGCCTTCTCTAGGTCGAGCTGCAAAACCGCGACGCCAGATTGCATGACATCACAGCACTCAAGCACGCACCGCATCTTGTGTATGTTGCTTACTATATACCTTGCCTTGATTCCACATGCCTGGTGGCACCCTACTATGTCCTTAATCACTGTCTGGAGCCTAGTTGCTAAGACTTTCATTAGTATTTTATAGTCAACAATGGTTAAAGAGCTGGGCCTATAACTCGTTACAAGGCGAAGTCTTTCTGTATCGTCAGTTTTTGGTACGAGAACAGTATGTGATATGACGGTGGTAATTCTTTCAGTTGGTATGCCTCATTGAATACAGCTGTAAGCACTTCAGACAACTTATCTTTGAAAAACTTGTAGAATGCGGCACTCAAGCCATCGGGCCCAGGCGACTTTCCGTCGTTCAAGTTTTCAATTGCTCGGCACACTTCTCTTTCGGTTATTGGCCGCTCCAAAACTTATTTTACCTCGTCGGCCAGTCGCGGCATCTGACCCAGAAACATCTTTTTGAAACCGTCTAAGTCAGCTTCATGAAACGCGAATAACGCCTGGTAATGCTCAAAGAACTATCGCCCAATGCCGTCGTTATCTGACACCACAACGCCATTCCGCTCTATCTCGCATACGTGGTTTCGTTGGCCGTTCATTTTTTCCAAACCTAAAGCCCGCTTCGCAGGTACTTCGCCCGCTTTTAGTGCATTTGTTCTAGCTCGCACCAGCGAGCCCCGATAACGCTCTTATTCGATCAGCTGTAATTGCTGCTTTATAATCCTCACGTCATCTTTGAAAACACCTGGCTTTTTGCATTCCTCTGTTATTAACATCTTTAGTGTTTTCTGCAGTTTCTTTAATTTTTTCGTGAAATCGAATCGAACTGGCCCTATCAATCGCTGCGATTTTGATTTGCTCTTTGCATAGTTCCCACTGTTGTCCCACCTTGTTTCTTTGTTCCTATTACGCACTTAACCAGACAGTGTTCAGTAAAACACAGCGGTAGCACGCTGTAAGTGCGGCATTTTGGGATGAAGTCGAGGGCTGCATAAATCCGATCTAGGCGTGCGTGGCTTGTCCCCTGGAAATGAGTATACTTCACTGCCTGTCCACTCTCTAGGACTTCGGCCACGTCGACTAATTCGGCTGCGGTAACAATATCGGCTAATAAATCTGTGCTCTTATCTCGGAAAGCCGTGCCGCTGGTTTTGTCTGTAGAATTCAGTACACAGTTATAGTCCCCCAAAATAATGAGGCATTTCTCAGGGTCCACATATTGCTGAACCATAGCGAAAAAATGATATCTCTCATCCACTGGATTTGGTGCGTATATGCAAATAATCCGATATTCCCTTTGACAATAACTAAAATCACAAATAACGAATCTTCCAGAGGACCTTGATGTGATGCTCTGCACAGTAAGACCCGGTAACGTTTTGACAAAGAGTACGCATCCTGCCGACAATCCAACAGCGTGGCTAACCACAGCGTAGTACCTTGAGGTAAAACGCAGCACCATGCTCCCAGTCTCCTCTTCTCCCTCGACTTTTGTCTCCTGAACAGCTAGTACGTCAATGTCATAATCTGTTATCAGCCGATGATACTATTGACTTTGTTTTCGTTTGCTCGCTAGTCCTCCGACATTCAACGTGGCTACACTTGGAGACGGTTCAGGTGCCATTGTTGCTCTATGAGGTAGACCCAGGAGCATGGTGCTTACCTTTAACGTCTAGCAAACCGCTAGACGCCTTCGGAGCCGCCCGACTGGCCGGTCTCGCTTTTCGGCGGGGGTGGCTTGTCGACAGGTTTTCTTTCCGCTGCGAAGTTAGGTCGCGGCTTGAAGGACGGCCGCCGTCCCTGCACCGCTTTCACAGGCGGCTCGTCAACACTGCTTGCATACGGCATGTCGTCGAGATCGCCGGCTGCGTCGTGGAGGCGTTTAGTAGCAGTTCCGGAACCCACTGAACTGACATTGCCATTGCCTGGGAGTTCCTGACAATTCACTGCTGCTGGCTGCTGCGCTTGACTGGATCCATCTTTGTTGATGTCCGACTCTGCCGATGATGGGTTTTCCACCATTTCACTTGTCCTGTCCGTGCTTTTATCCTGGGCTCCTTCGCTAAGGAGAGGCATTTCCGTTCTCGAAGAAGTCGCTATCTCACCAGTCCCCTCCGCAGCGTCCTCCGCCTCAGCCTCGTCAATGAGGTGCTCGGTGTCATCACTCGCCGCCGTTCTCGTTGCCGCGGCGTAGGTACGGACGCACTGCGAGTCCTCATGCCCAAATCGCCTGCAGATCGAGCAACGCGGCACCTTGCACTCTCTTCTCACGTGGACCGAGCCATGGCATCGCAGGCACTGCATCGGGCGACCAGGTGCGACAGCTAGTGCCAGTTCACCACCGACCCGCAACTGGTGCGACAGGTCTTCTATTTTCATGTTGTTCTTCAACTTCAAAAGCACTGACCTCGTTGTGGAGCCCTTGCCACTCACACCCTGCACTCGCCAGCGCTCTCGTCTGACATCAATTACAGTCCCAAAGGCCGCAAGTGCGGACCGGACGTCCTCGTCCGCCACTCCATGCAATAGCCAGTGAAGCTTCAGCTTCACCTCCTGTTCCTGCGGGTCGATGATGACACAGCGTCGCCTCTTCACCATTAGCTCCTTCACGCCAAGCAGCCGTTTTGTAGCCTCGGCCCCATTAAGGGTGACTGCCCAAACGTGGTTAACCTGGTAGGCTCCCAGGGCCACTACATCCGGCAGTAAGCCTGTAGGCACGAGAGCATCTCGTAAATCTTCAACCCTGTAGGGCCTTGCTCGCACGTCGCCGTGCAAAAACACGGTGTCCTGAACGATACGTCCGGTTGGCAGCTGAGGCAGAATAAGCTGATAATCGCTGTCTTCGCTATCTGAGATCCTGTTTCCGCGGCCGGTAAAAGCCGCAATCGCCGCTCGGTCGGAGCACATGATTCCGCGTCCGTACACGGCGGTGGCCGGAAGTAGAATGACTGAGCTATCCTTTCTACACATAACGAACACATTTTACACATAAAGAACATTATCCCGCCCCCCCCCCCCCCCACACACACACACACACACACACACACACACACACACACACACACACACACACACACACACACACACACACACACACACACACACACACACACACACACACACACACACACACACACACACACACACACACACACACACACACACACACACACACACACACACACACACACACACACACACACACACACACACACACACACACACACACACACACACACACACACACACACACACACACACACACACACACACACACACACACACACACACACACACACACAATATTACGCGACAAATACACAATAGGGGTTAAAACCACGCGATTTGGGCTGCGTGATCCATTACAAATCAGTCATTTGGAGCAACACTTCCATTCTCGGAAGCCACTCAGGCACTTCGCCTTGTGTCTTGAGAACTTCAGTAACACTCGCAATGGCTTCGCATCAACGTCTGCATGCCTGAAAGCCATTCTGGATCGCCAGATACTTTGCAGGCCCAATAACATGATCATGTCCATGGGCTACCGACTGAGCTATCCGGGCTGCCCTCGCAAGTCATCAACATAAATTGTTGATGGAACAAATTCTTAGAACAGAAAAAAGAGACTACGCCAGAAGAGGGGCTCGAACCCTCGACCGTTAGGTTAAAAGCATAATGCTCAACCGACTGAGCTAACCTGGCTTTTTTTTTTCTTTATTGCCTGACTTCGGCACAATACACAAAACCACTAACAGGGCACAATGAGAATTCATTAGTACAACAATCAGCCAGGTGGGTTGTGGCGTCGTCATGCTAAAATTATCTTAGGGTCACTAATGGCTCCAATCTTCCGAGCCACTCGGGAGCTTCAGGAGCAAGTTTCTGAATTTCAATATATCTATTCATGCCTTCCCGAAAATAGATCCGTGCTGGCCGTGCGTCAGGATCGCAATGGTATCCTGCCATTCTCGAGCGCCAAATACAGTGGAGGGCCATTAGCATAATAAGGTCAAATGGCACCCCATCCTCATTCTCTACTAGCAAGTACCTAATACCGTGCGAGTCTAATGGAAATTCCTTTTTTAAAGTCCTTTGTAAAATATCCCAAAAGTATACCCCTTCCCAACAAAGTAGGAAAACGTGGTCTATAGTTTCTGGCTGTTTACAAATTAAGCAATGCGAACCCCAAGGTAAAAATAAATTCTTCCCTTCCAAAAACTTCTTTACTGGCAGTGTTTCCGTGTGTAACTTAAAGAAAAATGTTTTTGCATTTGACGGCACCTGCATCGCCTTCACCCGCTTAAGTACGTCGCGTCCTGGTCCTCCACTGTATAAGGCCCTGTACATTGGTATGGGAAGAACTACGTCACACAAATCCTTGTACAGCTTCTTCCTGCTAACACAAGATAAATATTCATAAGAAAATCGAACAGACAGGAATCGCACACTAGGGACACCTTCTCTAAAATACCCAAAAATGCGTCCCGATACACTTTCGGTCGAGACAACAAAGTCCGGCAGTGCATTTTCGAGCCTTAATTGGCACACAGTACGCAAAAATGGATCTTAACCTGGCTGCCCTCGGAAGTCATCAACATGAATTGTTGATGGGACAAATTCGAACAGAAAAAAAAAAAAAAAGACTACGCCCGAAGAGGGGCTCGAACCGTCAACCGTTAGGCTAAAAGCCTTACGCTCTACCGGCTGAGCTATCCGTGCTTAGTTTTTTTTTTTTTTTTTTTTTTTTTTTTTTTTTTTTTTTTTACCGGGCTTATGACAAGTACAAAACACAAAATCAAATACTCGCTAGCGAGCTTTTGTCTCATCACCAATGTGTCGCCAATCCTTCGGCTGACACATGTGATTTGAAATTGTTTGATGCCACCCAACTGGTCAAGTATATTGCCCATTCCGGTGGATCAGGTTCGCTTTTGTACACCTCTCGGGTATACGTCACGCTCTCGACGAAATTTTCTCTAAAAGGTCACGTATTGACGTCCGCATGACGCAATTGCTTCCTAGTCTTCCATATATTTTGGACGCTAAGGAGCATTATCATATCGTATGGAGTTTCTTTAAACTGGCAGGAAGCGTATACCGTAGGGATTTATTGGGAGTTCCGTTTTTATTGTTCTTTGAAGAACATCCCAATGAAGTATCGGGTCCCAGCAGTCTATAAAGACATGCTCAACAGTTTCGGGTTTCTTGCAGAGAAAGCAATTGGTTGTCCACGGGACAATTATTCCTTTTTTTTTTCAGCCAAACTTTGACTGGAAGCGTTCCGGTATGTAATTTGAAGAAAAACGACTCTGTCGTAGGCTTAACTGGCATCCTCTTTACTCTCTTCAAGACGTCCTGGCCTGGGCCTATACAGAACGGTACAGAGGCACAGGTAGCATAATGTCAATAAGGTCTGTGTACAGTTTGCGCCTTGAAACTGAAGAAAGATATTCCATTGAAAATCGGACACTGAGCATTCTAAATGCAAGAACAACCTCACGTAAGTAACCAGAGATCGTGGTACAGGGATCTAAAAATGACGTCACAATGAATTGTGGTAGCGTATTGCACATTATTATTTGTAAAACAATTCGCAAAAACGGGTCTTGCTGGTCTCGAAGATATAGAAACCGAGATACTATCTCGTTTAAAAACAAATGAACGAGACCAAGGCCTCCGTATCTAACAGGCCGAAACAAATTTGTGCGATTGTTCTTTCCCATATGGAGGACCAAATAAACATAGAAAAAATGTGATGCACTTTCTGTACATAGATCCGTGACGTAGATAAGACACTCATGATATACGATATTTTAGAAAGCAAGGAAACATTACAGATGCCAGCCGACGCAAACATAGATAAATCTCTTCCTTGACATCCTTCCGCTTTTTCCCGTACTCGGTTGGTTTGCTCTGCCCACTGTCGCTCAGTGTCACGATAACAGCAAAGCGGCACGCCAAGGTACTTAGTAGGTAATTCCGCCCACTTCATGAAAGCGAAATACTCGGGTTTATTGTCCCATTGTCCGTGCCAAAAGCCTGAGCTTTTTCCCCAATTAATTTGGAAGCCTGTCTGTTTACAATATTTCCCCGTAATGGTAACAACTTGCCGAACGCTGTCTTTATCTGAACAAAAGACGGCAATATCATCTGCATACGCTATAAATTTAACATGGGCGTCGTAAAGCTTAAAACCGATCACCTTATCGCTGTGAAGCAAAGCTAAACATATTGGTTCGAGGTAGATTCCAAATAGCAGGGGCGACAGCGCGCAGCCCTGTCTTGCCAACGAGCGCATTGGCACGCTTTCAGTAAGATTATCATTTACAATCACACGTGTCGTGCAACATGCGTATGACATCTTAACGATGACTCGACCTGCGTTGGTGTGCTCACGGATAAAAAATAAAACCGCGCGTGAAACGCGGTCAAAAGCTTTTGCCAAGTCGAGTTGCAGCATAGCAATACGGCCTTCAGAAGCATCGCAACATTCCAGAACATTACGGGCAACATGAATATTTGTAGCTATTGTGCGGCCTTTGATTCCACAAGTTTGGTGTGGGCCTACCAAAAGCTTTATTACGGTTTGTAGTCGGTTTGCCAAGACTTTAGTGTAGATTTTGTAGTCGGTGTTGGTGAGGCTAATTGGACGGTACGACCCCACCAGCGACCGCTGCTCGGGATCATCAGTTTTGGGTATCAAGGTAATATGGGAAGCGCCAAAGGACAGTGGCACTCTTTGCTTTTCATACGCTTCAGAGATCACACGGTGTAACAGAAGGGCCACTGGTGTTCTAAAAGCCTTGTAAAAATTCGCAGTTAACCCATCCAGTCCAGGGGCTTTACCAGATTGTAAGCCATCGATTGCACTTTCAATTTCGCTAACACTAATTGGTTCTTCAAGTCGCGCTTTTGTCTCATCACCAAGCGATGGCATAAGCGGTAAAAAATCTTTTTCAAAGCCGTCTTGAACATCTCTTTCATGGCCTAACAACTTGCTGAAATATTCACAAAAGCTTGCTTTATGATTTTACTGTATGAAATTACCTCGCCTTGGTATCGTATCTGTTTTAATTTCTTTTTTGGCACGCGTATTTTTTTCTCGTCCGATAAGGCGCGTTTTGTCGGCGTTTCGCCTGCCCACAGCTTTTGAGCTCGCACTCTTATCACCGCCGCTTTGTACTTGTTCGTGTCAATCTGTTGCAAGCGGCTCTTTAGCTCTCTCATTTCCTTCGAACAGCTTCCTGGCTTATCGCTTTCAATGCCCAAAAGAAATTTAAGGTGTTCATGTAATTGCTTTTCTTCCATGTTGTGATTGAACTTATTGATACAGCTTCTCTCAATAGCTTTTATTTTTACGCGCTACTTGAATTCATCCCATTCGGCAACAGCGTTTGCCGAATTGACCTGAATTATTTCATTTATTTGTTCATCTACGTAGTTAATAAATTCTTCGTCCTCTAAAAGCTTGTCATTCTGCTTCCATAGAACCCAGCTAAATTTCGGTTTTTTCTTCCTTGTTCCGACAGTTGCTATTATTAGGCAATGGTCACTAAACTGTATAGGTACGACCTCATATTTGGTACATAGCGGCGAAAGCTCGACAGAAGCATATATTCTGTCAAGTCTTGCATGACTTTCATTCTGAAAATGCGTAAATAGTGGACGAATACCATCTGTTAGAGCACCCCGCGGGGGTGGCGCAGTGGCTACGGCGCTCGATTACTGTTCCCAAGGACGCGGGATCGTATTCCGGCCTCGGCGGCCGTTTTTCGATGGAGGCGAAAAGCAAGGCGCCCGTGGGCTGTGCGATGTCAGTGTATGTTAAAGAACCCCAGGTGGTCGAAATTTCCGGAGTCCTCCACTACGGCGTCTCTCATAGCCTGAGTTGCTTTGAGACGTTAAACCCCAAACCAAACCATCTGTTAGAGCTGCCCCCACACCTTCTAAATTGCATTCGTGTAAAATCCGATTAAGCGCTAACGCATTCTTGTCCCTAACAGGCAGTTTTTTAGGCGATCAGCAGCGCTACAGACACAGTTAAAATCTCCTAACAGGATTACTTTCTTGTCGCATGAAAGATACTGATAAAGATTATCAAAAAACACTGCGCGATCAGCCTCAACGTTTGGCGCATAAACACAGACTGCTCGCCAGTTGCACGTAAGGAAGAAAAAGTCTACAACAAGAAAACTCCCATTTTCACAAATGACGACAGATTATGGGACAACTGTTATGTCGTTGCGAATAAAAAAAACGCAACCACCTGATGTACCAAGAGCATGGCAAACACATACGTTGTAGCGGGTCTGAAAGGGCGCCATCATACGATCCGTTCGCTCAACACTTACGATCTTTGTTTCTTGGACGGCTATTAGGTCAAGTTCCTTTTCCAAGACAAGTCTCTTAAGCTGGTACTGTCTTTTTCTTGCTCCCAGTCCTCTTACGTTTAATGTGGCAATACATAGCACTATCTTATTGCTAGGAGCCATGTTTTAGTTTGAATATTGGAACGTATGGTGACGGCCTTTGCTGGAAAAAAAAAATATTTGGAGGACGCTTAAGCTTCGCCTTCAAGAGTGGAACGCGATAGAGTTATTGCATCTCGTTCGCACCGCCCACTCATTCGCTCGGTATGCTTTTGAGTCCCGAAGGGGAGAAGCAGGTGAGCGAAAATAGTGATCTAAAGAAAGGAAAGATGCTTGATTCTACAACCCGTGAGGGTGCACGGCGAAACGTCAGGGGCGAGTGGCGCGCCACGTGTCGGGGCAGCGCCGCACATTGCGAGGAGGGGTTCTTCTGTGTTTGCCGCAAGATGGCTCTGCATGTGCGCAGAGCGCAGAAGAAATTTAGCGGAAACGTACTTCGCTACTCGTGTAACTGCGACTTCTGTAAGTAACATGCTCATAATTGCCGATATACACCGCAGTATAACGTTCTACGGCACGTTTCTAAGGCAACACCGCATTCACTAGAAGCGCTTTTTTACCGCTTTCAAGCATCGAACTCGTGGCTGAGGATTCTGCTTCCGGCCACGCCAGTGAACGGACGCAGGATGCAGGGCTCCTCAGGAGAAGCTTCAGCGGCCATGTCAGGCCGCGGTAACAGGATTTCTGAACAGGACAATACTTACCAGGTTGTTTTGCCTGCACTGCCAACAGGTCGGTTTGTTTTGAATACCGTTTTTTGCACGCCGATATCAGGGCCCGTCCGTACCGGGTGGAAGATTTCCGGGATGCGTTAGCGCAGCACTCGCTAATACCCGATGTTATCGCAATGGGGGCGTATCGGATGAGCCACGTCTGGGCCGTCACTCTCAAGGATGCTGAAGCAGTGACCAAGATTGTGAGTGTTGGTCAGCTTTGTGTGAAAAACGGTCGCTGCTTGGTGATAGACACGGCGAACCAGGACGTGCGGCTGAAACTTCACTGGCTGCTACACAACGTGCCAGACGAGGATGTTCGTGCTGCCTTTGCGCCGTACGGAAAGGTATCCGAAGTTACACGGGAGCGCTGGCAAGTTAAAGGTATGTTAGAAAAGGGCTCAACTACTAGACTCGTCACGTTGAAGCTGAAAGCTGGCATGAAGCTCGACGACCTGCCGCATCAGCTGAATGTTAGCGGTGAGCTTGCGCTCGTTATTGTGCCAGGCAGACGCCCGTTGTGCTTACGCTGTCGGAGTACGGGTCACATCCGCAAAGAGTGCCGGGTTCCTCGCTGCGGAACCTGTCGACGGTTCGGGCATGAAGACAGCCAGTGTGCTCGTACCTACGCTAGCATTGCCGGACCTGGGACCAGCGAAGACTCGTCGGAGTTAATAATGGACGAGGTGGATGCGGAGGAGGCTGCTGACATTAGAGGTCAGTCAACAAAACAGGGTGCGCCATCCATGACTGTTTTAACAAAGCATAAGGTGACGGTGCCCAGTCAAGAGAATGAAACTCGGCAAGCCTTGCAAGATCCGTCACAGGACCATGAAGGCGCGTCAAAGGAAGCATCAGAAGATGTAATCAATTTTTCTGACGCTGAGCAGCATCTCAGTACTGAGCCTCCCTGTACTGATGCCATGGAGGTTGGGCCGGAGACAGCAGCCTTTATTGCCGCGAAACGTCCACACGAGGAAAGCGTCGAGGGGACTCAGCTGCCAGGCGGTGTTTGTGGTGCGCCGCCGCCGAAAACTTCGGGCATCCGAAGAGCAACGTTAAGACCGAAGCCGAACTTCTCGGCCGACACGCGGCAGGCGGGGAAACCGCCTCCGTAGTTTTTGCGGCGTCCTGAACGATTTGTGGGTCGGCTGTCTACCGACCAGCGTCAGGAACATTCTGCAACCAAGCGGGGCGTGTGGAAAAAAAATGACAGACGGTGCTTAGACTTCATTTGAATGCAGCCCGACGTTCTGCTGGGAGGACAATATATCCACACATATGGCGCTGCTCTTCAGAAGCGGAGGCCACGCAAACATGAAGGTAGGCACCATGCGGGTACGGGCGTCCCTTTCTAACACATGACTCTCAAGCTTAATTCGGCGTTACACGTAGCTACTTTGAATGTCAGAGGCCTGGGAGCGAGAAGGCGACAATGCCAGCTCAGTCGCCTCCTTGTGGATAATGATATAGGTGTAGCAGCTGTGCAAGAGTCAAAGATTGAGAGCCAAGAAAGCACCGACCGTATGGTGGCTTCTTTTCAAACAAACTTTTATGTGTGTGTATGCCATCACGTTGGTGTATCGGGTGGATGCCTTTTATTTATACGTAGCACGCTGGGAGTAAGCGTAGAGTTCGTTTTTGCCTGTCCAAGTGGTCGACTTTAAGTTACTGATTTTACCTACTGTAATTTATGCTGGCGTGTTGTGTGTGTGTATGCTCCCAATTCAGAATGCGAACGTGAATTGTTTTTTGTGTCTATTGAATTGTGGTTGAAAGTCGACAAAATCTTGCTTGTACTTGGCGATTACAACTGTGTGTGCGCAGCTGTGGACCGAGCGGCGAAGTGTAAACCTCGAAGAGACAGAAGCTCTGAGCTGTTGAATGCACTTGTGCATGAATACGGCCTTCAGGATGTTGGTCGTGTGTTCTCCACTGGAAAGCAGCCAGAGTTCACGCACTTTCAGCGAGGTAGCCATGCTAGATTGGACAGGGTGTATGCCTCGGTTGATCTTGTTTCCCTATGTACTGAATATGAGGTCAAACCTGTGTCTTTCAGTGATCATTGTCTCGTGAGTGCAGTGTTCGGTAGGGCAGGAAAGAAATCGCGCTTTAACTGGCATTTATGGAAACTGAATGCCAAACTCCTCGCCGATGAAGAGTTCCTTACGGAAGTTAAGACCGAGTTTGAAAATCGTCTGGCTATGCGACCAGTAAGTTTTGCAGCGGAATGAGACAGCTTCAAAGTGTGGGTCAAATTGAAATCCATAGAAAAGAGCAGTAAGGTGCGGCATAAAGAGAAAGAAAGAGAACTGAATGAACAACTTCAGTTTTTTTTTTGAGCATGGAAAGTACTGTGCCAGGGCATTTCGCCAGTAAAATAAGAGAGATTAAAAGTGACCTGGAAACAATCGACAGCGAAAGATACACAGCGGCTGTCATACGTGCAAGGGCTGAAAACCTTTGGGCTGGAGAAGTGCCGTCAAAACGAGCGCTAGAAGACGAAAAAAGATACGCCTGCCAGAAAGAAATAAGGTGTATAAGGTATGCCGGCCATATCACTGAAGATGCTAAAGATATTCAGCGCGCGGTAGCAGAGCACTTTGAAGAACTGCTTAGCGCTAAGCTTGAGACTGTAGGCGGCTTTCAAACAGATTTTCTAAGACTGATGCCTGCACTGGATGACGAAAGTAAAGCGCGCCTAGAAACACCGATAACGTTGCAGGAGATAGAATCTGCAATAGATGACCTGACACCTGGGAAAGCCCCTGGGCCTGATGGTCTAAGCGCTGCCTTCTTTAAAACTTTTCGGCAGTATGCAGCTCAGTTTATGCTGGATGCAATCACTGAAGCTTATGAACGTAATACTGTTCCATTGTCTTTCTCTACATCGCACACTGTGCTAATACCCAAGACAGATGATGCGGAGAAACAACTGTTGGTGGGGTCATGTCGACCGATTAGCCTCACCAATGTTGACTGCAAGGTGTACATGAAGGTTTTAGCCAAAAGACTGCAAAGCGTAATAAAAAAATTGGTTGGGCCTCATCAAACGTGCGGCATCAAGGGTCGATCCATTGCCACGAATATACACGTCGCAAGAACCGTAGTAGAATGTGTTGATGCACTCGGTGGTCAGATAGCCATGATGCAATTAGATTTGGCGAAAGCCTTTGACCGTGTTTCTCACGAAATTGTTTTTTTCCATTTTGGAGCATTCTAACCTTGGTGAAGTCATAGTGGAGGGTGTTAAAATGGCTTATGCGAACTGCACGACCCGTATTATAGTAAATGGTGAACTGACTAACAGCATCACAGTACGGTTATCAGTAAGGCAGGGCTGCCCGCTCTCACCCCTGCTTTTTGCATTGTATTTAGAGCCACTTTGCTTGGCTATCATTGATAGCGATTGCATTTTAGGATTCAAGCTGCAATCAGCACACGTGAAAATGCTAGCATACGCTGATGACATTGCAGTCTTTTGTGCAACCAGAAAGAGCATCTGTGAAGTCACGGGTGTCGTCCAAACATTAGTGATCAAACCGGATGTAAAATCAACTGGAAGAAAACCTCTGGGTTTTGGCACGGTGATTGGAACGTGACACCTGATTTCTTCTGTAAGCTGCGATGGTCTGCTCTCCCAACGCGATATCTAGGCGTGCCTTTAGATTGTTATCGAGATGCCAACGTGCACTGGACGGAAGAAACATCCAGAGCGAAAGAAAAAGCGGATGCGTAGCAAGGAAGGCAACTCTCAATGTTTTCGCGCGCTTCTATTTGCAATGTTTTTCTTATTTCGAGGCTGTGGTACCTCATAAATGTGGTGTGTCTCACGAACCTCAATTCAGAAAATGCACCGCGTTTTTGCTGTTTTTATTTGGGCATCCACATGGGAAAAAACCGCCCGGACGAATTTGTTTATTTCTGTTAAAAGGGGCGGGCTTGGCCTTGCACATCTGTTCTTGCGTCAGGTGGTTTCGCGATTAATATTCCTCCGTGATCAAAAAGATACCTTTCTAAGAACTGTGATGTAAGTGCGATTGCAGAGGCTGCTCCCTGAATGGATTGTGTCATGTGAAAACATGCCTGGTACTGTGACTGGATACCTGCGCGAGGTTGTCTTTTCGTGCAAGTTGCTGGAAGTGCGGTTTTCTTTTGATTACCTTTTCAATGTTCCCAGGAAAAAACTGTATAAAGATCTCATTGACGTGATGCTGCCGGTGCCTTTTTACCGGGCATTGCACTAT
This sequence comes from Amblyomma maculatum, assembly GCF_055883805.1. Taxonomy (NCBI): domain Eukaryota; kingdom Metazoa; phylum Arthropoda; class Arachnida; order Ixodida; family Ixodidae; genus Amblyomma; species Amblyomma maculatum. The sequence continues at coordinate 123,277,823 of NC_139350.1, forward strand.
GGAGGCCCAGGGCAGGACGTTTTGAAAAGAGTTAAGAAGATGCCCGTGAGGCCATCTGCTAAAACGTTCCTTTTCAAACTTCACTCTAATACGCTCCCTGTTAAAACCTGGCTGAATGAAAAAGGTATCTTCGTCCCATGGACAACAAATTGCCTGTTGTGCAAAAAACCGGAGACAATTGAACACGTTTTCTTACAGTGTTGGGATGCTGTCTTTCTATGGGACGTCCTCCAAAGGAAAATTAAAAAGGAGCTTCCCTTAACTCCGTACGGTATCAGATTCCTACCAGTGCAGAACGATGATGCACCTTCTGATTTAATTATGCTTCTTGGCCTCCATAGTTTGTGGAAAACACGAATGCAGTTTCGACATGCAGATATAGAGACACGATCTGCGCGTGAAAACTTTATTGAAAGTGCTGTATATATATGCGACACTTTCAGGATGCAGCAGGATCCACCACAATGGCAATGACTGTTTGATGAGTTGGTGCACCTGAAAAGATTTTAGCCGCGTACGCGTTAGCTTAAGTGTAGTTGACGTGTTTTATCATGTGTATTTTGTTTTGTGTTTCACGGCAATAAAAAAAAGAACTCGTGGCTGAGTGGTACCTTCTCCGTCTCACACTCCGGAGACCCTGGTTCGATGCCCACCCAGCCCATCTTGGAAGTTGCTTTCTATTTATGAAGTGCATGCCGGGATTTATCGCTCACGGCCAACGCCGCCGACGACATCGGCTTTTCTGCGACACGAGCTCCTTAACGCTACCGAGTTAATAAAAATAAAAAGAAACGTAGTTGCATATGCTCTTCGTGATACAGACACATAGTTGCACCAGACAGTAGCTAGAAAAGGTCCTCACAAAGTCCCCTCAGCACTTTGCAACGCAGCCAGCACCAATGCACAGGTTCACGATAGTTACGGTGGCGGTTATCCCGCCGACCGTGTATCAGGCGGGATGTTGAGGCGCGGCTCAAACCTCGACGGTCTGGTCGGAGCCGCTTTTCGTGGCGGTTCATCTCCAGTGCTGTTTCCTGGCGTCCCCGATTCGTCACTTGTTGCATCCCGTGGACAATTTCCCGCTAGACTACCGGCTGCATCTTCCATGACGTTCATGGTTTCACCTCGTGTGATGAATGTTCAGCAAGTGGCCTGTCCTTTCCTTCTTTTGAGGTTGTTTCGTCGGCAGAAACTACCGTCTGCTGAGTCTCGGTTGAATTATTCATTTCAGGGGTCGTCTTCTGCTCAGATCCTGAGCAGCTGACTGTGTTTCGTCCACATCAGTTACATTGTTTGCTGCCTCTTCAGATTCCATCGTCCTTGAGCAGATCGGATGTATCCATTCTGCTCACGGGGCCTGCAGCGCTGGCATATGTGCGGGTGCACTGGATCTGTTCGGGTCCATACCTTCGGCAAGCACCGCAACGTGGTACTTTGCACTGTCGTCGGATGTGACCAGTAGAATGGCACCGGAGGAAGAGTGGCGGTCGCCCCAATACAACCACAAGTGCCAACACGCCTGCAATAATGACTTGGTGCGGAAGGTCGTCCAGTTTCATCCCTGGCTTGAGCTTGAGGGACACCAACCTCGTAGTCGAGCCTTTATCGGCGACACCTTGAACGCGCCACCGCTCTCTCGTGACATCACTGACTGTCCCGTATGGCGCAAAAGCTAGCCTCACGTCTTCGTCAGTCACGCCATGAAGAATCCAGTGCAATTTCTTACGCCCGCATTGGTTCACCGGGTCAATAACAAGGCACCGATGCTCTTTAACCTTCAGCTCATCATCATCATCATTATCATCATCATCAGCCAGACTATACCCACTGCCGGACAAAGGCCTCTCCCATATTTCTCCACTTAACCCGGTTCTGTGCTAGCTGCATCCACTTGACCCCTGTGAACTTCTTAATCTCATCCGCCCACATAACTTTCTGCCGCCCCCTGCTACGCTTTCCTTCCCTTGGAATCCAGTTTGTTACCCTAAGTGACCATCGGTTATCCTCTCTTTGCACTACATGTCCTGCCCATGTCCATTTCTTCTTAATTTCCACTAGAATGTCGGTAACTTGAGTTATTTCTCTGACCCACTCTGCATGCTTCCTATCTCTTAATGTTACCCCTACCGTTTTTCGTTCCATAGCCCTCTGGATTGTCCTCAACTTAAGTAGAACTCTCTTGGTTAGCCTCCACGTTTCAGCCCCATAGGTGAATACAGGTAAGATGCAACTGTTGTATACTTTCCTCTTGAGCGATACCGGTAAGCTGCTAGTCATAATCTGCGAGTGCTCGCCAAATGCGCTCCATCCCAATCTTATTCTTCTTGCTATTTCCTTTTCATGGTCCGGATCTGCGGTTACTACCTGTCCTAAGTAGACATGTTCGCCTACTACTTCCAGTACTTCGCTACCTAATGGAAACTGCTGTTGCTTCCCGAGGCTGTTGAACATTATCTTAGTCTTCTGTATAATGATTTTCAAGCCTACCTTTCTACTTTTCCTGTCTAGGTCATCAATCATTAATTGCAGTTCATCCCCCGAGTTGCTTAGCAAGGCAATGTCATCAGCAAATCGCAGATTACTGAGGTATTCTCCATCTACCCTTATCCCTAACTGCTCCCATTACAAGTCTCTGAATACTTCCTCTAAGCAAGCAGTAAATAGTACTGGGGAGATTGTGTCTCCTTGCCTAACACCTTTCTTTATAGGAATTTTGTTACTTTCTTTATGCTGAACTATTGTTACTGTGCAGCCACTATATATATATTGTCACGTGCCTAGCGCCGCGCGACAGCCTTGTTTGGGGCTGACGACGACGAAGCGGTTGTTTTTGGCACGAGCGACGCGCTGGTGCTGGACTCTGTGACTCTGTGATCGGAACGACAAGCCGACCTTATTCTCTGGACCTCGGCGACGTGTATCTTCACGGCTCCTTGTGACTTCAGTCGTGACACTGGTGGAGGTGCCATAGATGATCCCATCTCCTGCGGACGATCCTACGCGGCCGCCTCTCGTGACCACTCCTGTTCATCGTACCAGCCGACGGCTCCGAGGCTTGCCCCCCGAGGCCTTCGCTCTTGACGAAGAGACCCTAGCTGTGGCAACGACACCGCCAGCCCGCACCATGACTGTCCCTTCCACCCCTTCGTCCTGTCTCATCCTTCAGACCCCACGTACCCTTAAACCATTTCACGGTGAGCAGTTTGAAGACGCCGAGGACTGGCTAGCTCACTACGAAAGGGTCGCGACGTTTAACGGCTGGGACCACGCTGCGAAAATGCGGAACGTCTACTTCTGCCTTGAAGACGCTGCTCGGACATGGTTCGAGAACCGCGAGGCCACATTCTCTACGTGGCCGGCCTTCCGAAGCTAGCTCCTCGGTAGGTACGCCAACAGTGACCGCCGAGAGAATGCCGAGCGTGCCCTAACCTCTCGAGTTCAGCGTCAGAACGAAGGGGCCGCAATGTACGTTGAAGACGTCATGCGCCTTTGCCATCGCGCCGACCTGTCCATGAGTGAGGAGAAGAAGGTGCGGCACCTGATGCACGGCGTCAAAGAACAGCTTTTTTCCGGCCTCGTGCGGAACCCGCCCACCACCGTCGCGGCGTGTCTGGCTGAAGCTGTGACCATGGAGAAACTGCTACAGCAGCGATGCAGCCAGTACGGTCGGCTGCTGAATTGCATCTCCACACTACCGCCGTCTGACCGAACCGACTACAATCCCGGGGCAGATATGAGCTCCCATCGCGACCTCATTCGCACTGTGGTTCGCGAGGAGCTCCAGCAACTTCATGGATCATTACTCCTGGTGCAGCTTCCCTGGCCAGCATCATTCGTGAGGAGGTCCGGAACGCACTCACGCCACCGACAAGTACAGTCGTTCCACCACCACCCCCGGGCCCCACCCAGCGGATGACTTATGCTGATGTCACACGCCGCCCAGCCCTGCTACCTACCCCTTCGCCGTACACGCAACCTCAGGTCGCTGTGCACGCTGCGGAACCGCTGCCCCTTTGGGCAGATCGGCGCCAGGCGCCCCGGAAGACTGATCTCTGGCGCGCTCCAGATAACCGCCCTCTCTGCTACCACTGTGGCGAGGCAGGTCACCTCTACCGGCAGTGCCCTTATCGTCAAGAGGATTTTCCCCCGACAGCCCTCGTCCACGGCTTGGTCAGCGGCCTCAGGACATCGCCGAGTACGTCACCCGCCAGCGTAGTCTGCCACATTCTGCTCGTCGCGAGTCGCGCTCGCCTTCGCTTCGTCGCTCTTCGCCTTCTGGGCCACGGTATACCGCTGGACGCCATGGTTCCTCGAGCCCTCATCGGGAAAACTAGCTCCGGCGACCTTTGGGGGCGAGGCCGCCGCACACCGATTCGCCGTAAAGCTTCCACCGCCGCACCGCTCGATTCGCCCCGACGTCGAACGCCGAATTCCTGTCCAGTTTTCGCCGCACAGACCAGATCGCCCCGACGTCGTCCGCATCGCCAACCAGTTATCACCGCCGTGTCGCTTAAATCGCCCCGACGCAGACCACACAACTGCCGCCCAGCTTCCGTCGCCGCACCACTTGCTTCACTCCGACCTGCCATCGACATTGAATTGTCCCGACGCCGACCACCCAACCGCCGTCCAGCTTCCGCCGCCACATCGCTCACTTAACTCCGAACCGACGTCGACAGGCCTTGGTCTTGGCCGGCTCTCCCTGGACATCCCTATTATCGTCGACACGAAGGAGGTCAGCGCTTTAGTTGATACGGGAGCCGATTATTCTATCCTTAGCGGGCGGCTTACAAGGACACTGAAAAAGGTGATGACGCCATTTAGCGGACCAGACATACGGACGGCAGGCGGACATGTGGTTGCACCACTGGGCATGTGTACAGCCCGGGTTACGGTGCGAGGCTGCACATGTTGCGACTTTTCTTGTTCTACGCGAATGCTCTCGTGATGTTATTGGCATCGACTTCCTTCGTGAGCACGGTGCCACTATAGATCTACCGAACCACTTGGTGACGTTTTCCGCCAAACTGGCAATTGAAAGGCATGAGTACCGCGGGTCCCACTCCACGCTGCGAGTCGCCGATGATAGCCTCACAGTGCCACCACGCGCCAGCATCCTCGCCAGAGTTACTTGTGAGGAGCCACATCACGGCCTCCGGGTTGTTGAGCCTAATGTTTCCCTCTCACTCGCCTTGGGAGTTTCTGTGGCAAGAGGTCTTCGTTTCCTTTCGTGGAAGAGAGACGGAGGTGCTTGTCACCAATTTCTCCAATGAACATCGACATCTGTTCCGTGGCACTGTCATCGATTACGTCGACCATCTGCACGAAGTCGCCGAATGTTTTGCTTCAGAGGAAGCTACGCCTAGCACTGAACCGGATGATGCCATACACACTGTCGACATCAATTCTAGCCTTTCCTCCGTTGAAAAGAGGCAACTCCAAGATCTATTGCTGGAGTTTCGTGTGTGCTTCACGTCTTCATCTAAAGTGCAGCAAACGTCGGTCATTAAACACCGGATTATCACGCATGAAGGCACTCGACCCATCCATCAGCACCCCTATCGTGTGTCTCCTCGGGGGAGAGACGCTATCCAACAGCAAGTCAAGGAGATGCTCGCCGATGGCGTCATTCAACCTTCAAGCAGCCCATGGTCGTCGCCTGTAGTCCTCGTTAAAAAGAAAGACGGAACACTTCGTTTCTGCGTTGACTATCGGAAACTTAACAGTATGACAAAGAAGGACGTCTATCCGCTGCCACGGATTGACGACTCTCTGGACCGACTTCGCCGAGCCAAGTACTTCTCCTCCATTGACCTCAGGAGTGGTTATTGGCAAATTGAAGTTGATGAGAGGGACCGTGAAAAAACTGCCTTCGTAACACCAGATGGTCTCTATGAATTCCGCGTCCTCCCATTCGGGCTCTGCTGTGCTCCTGCCACCTTCCAGCGGATGATGGACACTGTGCTCACAGGTCTTAAGTGGCAGACATGCCTTGTTTATCTCGACGATGTGATAATTTTTTCACCGACGTTCACGGAACACCTGCGCCGCCTGAGAACTGTTCAGAAGCTGTCCGGTCTGCCAACCTTTCTCTCAAGCCTCAAAAGTGCCACTTCGGGTTCACCGAATTGAAGTTTCTTGGGCACATCGTGAGTGCTGATGGTATCCGAGCTGACCCTGAGAAACTTGCTGCCGTTGCTGCCTTTCCCGTCCCTGCCCACAAAAAAGCAGTCCGACGGTTTTTGGGGCTGTGCTCCTATTATCGTCGCTTTATCAAAAACTGTGCACAGATGGCCAGCCCTCTGACTCTCCTGACTCGAGATGACGCATCATTTTCCTGGGGCGCCGAGCAGCAGATGGCTTTCGACGAGTTACGACGCCGGCTCCAGTCACCCCCGATCCTGGCACATTTCGACGATGATGCCGACACAGAGTTACACACGGATGCGAGCAACGTCGGCCTTGGTGCCGTTCTAGTTCAGCACCAAGACGGGGTCGAGAAAGTAATTGCCTACGCCAGCCGTGTACTTTCCCGTGCTGAGTGTAACTATTCCACCACTGAAAAAGAATGTTTGGCGGTAGTATGGGCCGCTGCCAAGTTCCGCCCGTACCTTTATGGCCGACCGTTTCGTGTCATCACTGACCATCACTCCTTGTGTTGGCTGAAAAACTTAAAGGATCCTTGTGGCCGCTTAGCACGTTGGACATTGCGCCTGCAGGAGTTAGATTTCGATGTTATTTATAAGTCTGGCCGGAAGCACACCGGTGCTGATAGCCTGTCCCGCGCGCCCGTCGGCCCTCCTTCGTCAGATGCCACCGACGACGATAGCTTCCTCGGAGCAGTCACTACGTCCGATCTCGCCTCCAAACAGCGTGCCGACGACGAGCTGCGACTGATTATTAACCATCTTGAAGGTGGGCATCCTACAATACCCCGGTATCTTGCTCGGGGGTTGTCGTCGTATTGCCTCCGCAATGGGGTGCTTTATAAGAAGAATTCTACGTCGAGTGCGAAAACATACCTGCTAGTCATACCGGCTCATCTAAGGCACGAAATTCTCCTGGCCTGCCACGACGAACCAACTTCAGGGCATCTTGGCTTTACACGCACCCTAAACCGAGTCCGGCAGAACTATTACTGGCCACATCTTTCTCCGAGCGTTAGACGTTACGTACAGACTTGTCGACAATGCCAGCGGCGAAAAAAACCCACGCTTAAGCCATCCGGTACGTTACAATCTATTGAACCACCCCTAACGCCCTTCGAGCTAGTGGGCATGGACCGCTTAGGCCCATTTTCTTTATCCTCGAACGGACACAAGTGCATCATAGTCGCCACAGACTACTTAACACGCTACGCCGAAACGAAGGCCCTTGCCCGAGGTACTGCCGGCGAAGTTGCTCGATTCTTTATGAACGACATTGTGCTCAGACACGGTGCACCATCGACCATCATTACTGACCGAGGAAAGGCGTTTACAGCTCGGCTACTGCGGGGCACCTTAACTCTCAGCCATACCGAGCATCGCACAAAAACAGCGTACCACCCTCAGACAAATGGATTAACGGGACGACTAAACAAAACTTTGGCAGACATGATCTCAATGTACATCGACGTCGAACATAAAATGTGGGACGAGATCCTGCCGTATGTCCCCTTCGCCTACAATACGGCGCCGCAGGAAACCACCAAGTTTACGCCGTTCCGTCTCGTATATGGCAGAGAGGCCCGCACGATGTTGGACGCGATGCTCCCGTGCGGGGAAGAAGCGGTCGAACCCGATGCCGCCCATTTCGCAGAACAGGCCGAGCAAGCCCGTCAGCTGGCCCGCTTGCACATCAAGGAGCAGCATGCCGCCGACGCTCGACACTATAACCTCCGGCACAGGGAAGTCCACTACGAACCAGGGGACCAAGTGTGGGTGTGGACCCCCGTGCGCCACAAAGGCTTGAGCGAGAAACTACTCCACCGCTATTTCGGACCCTATAAAGTCCTGCGCCGCTTAAACAACGTTAATTACGAAGTCATTCCAGATGGAACTGTGACCGTCAGTGTTCGACGCCAGCGGCCTGAAATTGTGCATGTGGTGCGCTTAAAGCCATACTTTTCGCGGGACTGAGCGCTTCCTGCAAGTGAAACCTTGCGTTATTGTACAGTTCACCTCACGCCTAATTTTTTTTTCTCCTCTCACCTTGTCATGGGGACGATGTTTTCTTTCACGGGGGGGGGGGGGGGGGGGGATAATGCCACGTGCCTAGCACCGCGCGACAGCCGTGTTTGGGGCCGACAACAACGAAGCGGTTGTTGTTGGCACGAGCGGCGCGCTGGTGCTGGACTCTGTGACTCTGTGATCGGAACGACAAGCCGACCTCATTCTCTGGTCCTCGGCGACGTGTACCTTCACGGCTCCCTGTGACTTCAGTCGTGACAATATATATATATATATATATATATATATATATATATATATATATATATATCTTCCAGCACTTTCACGTACGGCTCGTGTACCCCCTGATTTCGCAATGCCTTTCATCACCACCGAGGTTTCAACTGAGTCAAATGCTTTTTCGTAATCAATGAATGTTATGTATAAGGACTGGTTATATTCCGAGCATTTTTTATCACCTGATTGATGGTATGGATATGATCGATAGTAGAGTACCGTTTCCGAAACCCTGCTTGATCCTTTGCTTGACTGCAGTCTAAGGTTGTCCTGATTCTAATAGCGATTACCTTAGTAAATACCTTATACGTAACAGACAGTAAGCTGATTGGTCTGTAATTTTTAAGGTCTTTAGAGTCCCCTTTCTTATGAATGAGGATAATGTTTGCATTCTTCCATGGATCCGGTACCGTCGATGACACCAGGCACTGCGTATACAGGGTGGCCAGTTTTTCTAGCACGAAATCCCCCCCGTACTTCAGCAAATATGTAGTTATCTGATCCTCTCCAGCTGATTTCCCCCTTTTCATAGTTTCTAGTGCTTTCTTTACCTCGTCCTTCGTCACTGGTGGAACGTCTGACTGTTTTTCTCTACCGCCAATCTCATTACGGTCCTGACTACTTTGGCTACTGTAGAGATCTGTATAGAACTCCTCGGATACTTTGACTATCTTGTCCATATTCGTGATGACGTTGCCCGCTTTGTCCCATATCGCATACATCTGGTTTTTGCCTATGCCCAATTTCTCCTTTACCGCTTTAAGGCTTCCCCCGTTCTTCACAGCATGCTCAATTTTCTCCATGTTATACTTCCGTATATCGGCCAACTTGCGCTTATTGATTAGATTCGATATCTCGGCCAATTGGATCTGGTCTGTTGGATTGGAAGCTTTCATACTCTGGCGTTTCTTAATCATATATTTCGTCTCCTTAGACAGCTTACCGGTATCCTCTCTAACTATCCTACCGCCTACTTCTACCGCACACTCAGTAATTATATCTCTGAAATTATAGTTCCTTGCTTCTAGGGTAATGCCGCCTTCCATGTTTGAGCTGAATACCTATTCTGTAGCGAGATCCTGAACTCTTCTGCCCTCCCCCTCACCGCTAATTCGTTGACGGGTTTCTTTCTTACTAATCTGTTGCGTTCTTTCTTCAGATTCAGGCTAATTCGGGACCTCACCATTCTGTGGTCACTGCATCGCACTTTCCCGATTACCTCTACATCTTGCATAATGGCGGGGGTTGAACACTTTATGAAGTCGGTTTCATTTTTAGTCTCCCCGTTAGGACTTTTCCATGTCCATTTCCGGTTCTTCCGTTTCATGAATACCTTCTTGAATACCTTCATCAATCATGAATCATGAATACCTTCTTCAGCAAACGGAAGAACTTTCAGCTCGCCCGCACTCAAAATCTTCTTCACACCTTCCGCATCCTTGAAAGTTACCGCTCATACATGGCTCATTTGAATGCCCCCAGAACAATAACGTCTGGGAGCAGCGACATACCTGCTAGCGCGTCGCGAAGGTCTTCCACCCTGCATGGGCGGGCCCTTAAGTCAGCGTGCAGAAAAATAGAATTCAAAACATACTCGCCCGGTTGGCAGACTTGGCAGGATAACCTGGTATTCCTTGTCAGATGCAAAAACCTCGTTTCCCCGGTCAGACATGGCCGCTGTAGAGCCTCACGGCGGAGCCTTGCATCCTGCGTCCGTTCACTAGCGTGGCCGGAAGCAGAATCGACTGAGCTATCCGGGCTGCCCTTGCAAGTCTTCTTTTTTTTTCTTTATTGCCTAATTTATTATAAGATTTTACACATATAGAACGTCACATACACACACACGCGCGCACACACACACACACACGCACACGCACACGCGCACACACACACACACACACACACACGCACACACGCACACACACACACACACACACACACACACACACACACACACACACACACACACACACACACACACACACACACACACACACACACACACACACACACACACACACACACACACACACACACACACACACACACACACACACACACACACACACACACACACACACACACACACACACACACACACACACACACACACACACACACACACACACACACACACACACACACACACACACACACACACACACACACACACACACACACACACACACACACACACACACACACACACACACACACACACACACACACACACACACACACACACACACACACACACACACACACACACACACACACACACACACACACACACACACACACACACACACACACACACACACACACACACACACACACACACACACACACACACACACACACACACACACACACACACACACACACACACACACACACACACACACACACACACACACACACACACACACACACACACACACACACACACACACACACACACACACACACACACACACACACACACACACACACACACACACACACACACACACACACACACACACACACACACACAGCGCATATTACGCGACAAATACACTACATAGATTAAAACCATGCGATTTGGGCTGCGTGATCCATTACGAATCAGTCATTTGCAGCAACACTTCGATTCTCGGAAGCCACTCAGGCACTTCGTCTTGTGTCTTGAGAACTTCAATAACACTGCCCTTGCAAGTCATCAGGAAGCATTGTGGACGGAACAAATTTTTAGGACAGAAAAAAAAAGACTACGCCCGAAGAGGGGCTCGAACCCTCGACCGTTAGGTTAAAACCTTACGCTCTACCGACTGAGCTATCCGGGCTACCCTTGCAGGACAGCAACATGAATAAGTTGATGGAACAAACCCTTAGAAGAGAAAGAAAAAGAATACGCCGGAAAAGGGGCTCGAACCCTCGACCGTTAGATTAAAGGCCTAACGCTCTACCGACTGAGCTTTCCTTTTTTTTTCTTTATTGCATGAATTGGTACAAATACATCAGTAAAATATCGTGGTTGTCATGCCCCTTGGCAGACAACCTTGTCTAATGGACTTTCATTACCACAAGTTCGCCCATCAGACTCAAGACCTCCTCCGCAGCGTCTTGCTGCTTCAAAATTTCTTTGAGTTTATACACTTGTTCAACAAAATAATCACATACAGATCGTGCATCCACATCACAGCGTCTATAAGCCATCCTACTCCTCCAAATACTGTGAAGGCCCAATAGCATGATGAGGTCATACTGAAAATCATCATTACCAGTTATCAAGTACCGAATTCCACGTGGCGTCAATGGCAGGCCTTTTTTAAGTGTCCTTTGTAACAAATCCCAGTAAAACACCGCATCCCACCAATCCAGGAACACGCGCTCAACTGTTTCAAGTTTCCTACATTGTAGACAGTTTGAGCCCCAAGGTACAAAAAGGCCCTTTTCTTCCATTCATTTTTTGACTGGGAGGGTTCCTGTATGCAATTTAAAAAAGAATAGTTTTACGCCCGGTGCAACAGTCATGTTTTTAACTCGCTTGAGCACGTCTTTCCCTGGGCCTTCACAGTATAAGGTTCTGTACAATGGAGCTGGGAACAATTGTGAAATAAGATCTTTGTACAGCCGCTTAGGTGGTACCGTCGCTAAAAACTCTACCGAGTACCGCACGTGCAAAAACCTGAACGACCACACCACTTCTCGCAGGAAGCTCTGCTCGGGGATACACCGACTGAGCTATCCGGGCTACCCTCGCAAGTCATCAACATGAATTGTTGATGCAACAAACTCTTACAACAGACAGAAAAAGAATACGCCCGAAGAGGGGCTCGAACCCTCGACCGTTAGGTTAAAAGCCTAACGCTCTACCGCCTGAGCTATCCGGGCTACCGTCGCAAGTCATCAGCATGAATTCTTGATGGAACAAATTCTTAGAGCAGAAAGAAAAAGAATACGCCCGAAGAGGGGCTCGAACCCTCGACCGTTAGGTTAAAAGCCTAACGCTCTACCGACTGAGCTATCCGGGCTACCGTCGCAAGTCATCAACATGAATTTTGAAGGAACAAATTCTTAGAACAGAAAGAAAGAATACGCTCGAAGAGGGGCTCGAACCCTCGACCGTTAGGTTAAAAGCCTAACGCCCTAACGACTGAGCTATCCGGGTTCTGTTTTTTTCTTTATTGCCGTGAAACGCAAAACAAAAATACAGATGACAAAACACGTCTACTACACTTGAGCTAAAGCATACGTGGCTAAAATCTTTTCAAGTGCACCGACTCATCTAACAGACAATGCAATTGTGGTGGCTCCTGCTGCATCCGGAAAGTTTCGCGTATATACACCGCACTTTCAATGAAGTTTTCACGCGCAGATCGTGCATTTATATCTGCGTGATGCACCTGCATTCGTGTTTTCCACAAACTATGATGGCCAAGAAGCATAATTAAATAATATGGTGCATCATCATTCTGCACTTGTAGGAATCTGATACCGTAAGGGGTTAAGGAATGTTCCTTTTTAATTGTCCTTTCGAGGACGTCCCATAAAAAGACCGCATCCCAACACTGTAAGATAACGTGCTCAATTGTTTCCGATTTTTTACACAACAGGCAATTTGTTGTCCATGGGACGATGATACCTTTTTCATTCAGCCAGGTTTTACAGGGATCGTATTAGAGTGAAGTTTGAAAAGGAACGTTTTAGCAGATGGCCTCACGGGCATTTTCTTAACTCTTTTCAAAACGTCCTGCCCTGGGCCTCCACCGTGTAATGCCCGGTAAAAAAGCACCGGCAGCGTCACGACAATGAGATCTTTATATAGTTTTTTTTTCTGGGAACATTGTAAATATAATCAAAAGAAAACCGCACTTCCAGCAACTTGCACGAAAAAACAACCTCGCGCAGGAAGCCAGTCAAAGTACCAGGCATGGTTTCACATGACACAATCCATTCAGGGAGCAGCCTCTGCAATTGCACTTGCATCACAGTTCTTAGAAAGGTATCTTTTTGGTCACGGAGGAATATAAATCGCGAAACCACTTGACGCAAGAACAAATGTGCAAGGCAAAGCCCGCCCCTTTTAACAGAAATAAACAAATTCGTCCGGGCGGTTTTTTCCCATGTGGATGCCCAAATAAAAACAGCAAAAACGCGGTGCCTTTTCTGAATTGAGGTTCGTGAGACACACAACACATTTACGAGGTACCACAGTCTCGAAATAAGAAAAACATTACAAATAGAAGCGCGCGAAAACATTGAGAGTTGCCTTCCTTACCACGCATCCGCTTTTTCTTTCGCTCTGGATATTTCTTGCATCCAGTACACGTTGGGATCTCGATAACCATCTAAAGGCACGCCTAGATATCGCGTTGGGACAGCAGACCATCGCAGCTTACAGAATAAATCAGGTGCCACGTCCCAATCACCGTGCCAAAACCCAGAGCTTACATCCGGTTTGATCACAAAATGTTTGAATGACACTCGTGACTTCACAGATGCTCTTTCAGGTTTCACAAAATACTGCTTTGTCATCAACGTATGCTAGCATTTTCACGTGTGCTGATTGCAGCTTGCATCCTAAAATGCGATCGCTATCAATGATAGCCAAACAAAGTGGCTCTAAATACAGTGCAAAAAGCAGGGGTGAGAGCGGGCAGCCCTCCCTTACTGATCACCCTACTGCGATGCTGTTAGTCAGTTCACCATTCACTATAATACAGGTCGTGCAGTTCGCATAAGCCATTTTAACAACCTCCACTATGACTTCACCAAGGTTAAAATGCTCCAAAATGGAAAAAAGAATTTCGTGAGAAACACGGTCAAAGGCTTTCGCCAAATCTAATTGCATCATGGCTATCTGACCACCGAGTGCATCAAGACATTCTAATACGGTTCTTGCGACATGTATATTCGTGGCAGTGGATCGACCCTTGATGCCGCACGTTTGATGAGACCCAACCAATTTTTTTTATTATGCTTTGCAGTCGTTTTGCTAAACCCTTCATGTACACCTTGTAGTCAACATTTGTGAGACTAATTACCCCAACAACTGCCCTTTCTCCGGATCCTCTGTCTCGGGTATTAGAACAATGTGCGATGTCGAGAAAGACAATGGAACAGTATTACGTTCATAAGCTTCAGTGATTACATCCAGCATAAACTGAGCCGCATACTGCTGAAAAGTTTTAAAGAAGGCAGCGCTTAGACCATCAGGCCCAGGGGCTTTCCCAGGTGTCAGGTCATCTATTGCAGATTCTCTCGCCTGCAACGTTATCGGTGTTCTAGGCGCGCTTTACTTTCGTCATCCAGTGCAGGCATCAGTCTTAGAAAATCTGTTTGAAAGCCACCTACAGTCTCAAGCTTAGCGCTAAGCAGTTCTTCAAAGTGCTCTGCTACCGCACGCTGAATATCTTTAGCATCTTCTTTGATATGGCCGGCATACCTTATATCCTGATTTCTTTCTGGCAGGCCTATCTTTTCCCGTCTGCTAACGCTCGTTTTGTCGGCACTTCTCCAGCCCAAAGATTTTCAGCCCTTGCACGTATGACAGCCGCTGTGTATCTTTCACTGTCGATTGTTTCCAGCTTACTTTTAATCTCGTATTATTTTACTGGCGAAATTCCCTGGCACAGTACTTTCCATGCTCAAAAAAAAACTGAAGTTGTTAATTCAGTTCTTTTTCTTTCTTTTTATGCCGCACCTTACTGCTCTTTTCTATGGATTTCAATTTGACCCACACTTTGAAGCTGTCCCATTCCGCTGCAAAACTCACCGTCGCACAGCCAGACGATTTTCAAACTCGGTCTTAACTTCCGTAAGGAACTCTTCATCGGCGAGAAGTTTGGCATTCAGTTTGTATAGGTACCAGTTAAAGCGCGATTTTTTTCCTTTCCTACCGAACACTGCACTCACGAGATAATGATCACTGAAAGACACAGGCTTGACGTCATATGCAGTACATAGGGAAACAAGATCAACCGAGGCATACATCCTGTCCAATCTAGCATGGCTATCTCGCTGAAAGTGCGTGAACTCTGGCTGGTTTCCAGTGGAGACCACACTACCAACATCCTCAAGGCCGTATTCATGCACAAGTGCATTCAACAGCTCGGAGCTTCTGTCTCTTCGAGATTTACACTTCACCGCTCGGTCACAGCTGCGCACACACAGTTGGAGTCACCAAGTACAAGCAAGATTTTGTCGACCTTCAAGCACAATTCAATAGAATCAAAAAACAATTCACGTTCGCATTCTGAATTGGGAGCATACACACACACAAGCTAATCGCTAATAGAATCAGTACAACCATAGACTGCAATCAAGCAAAAGATCAAGCAGGGTTTCGGAAACGGTACTCTACTATCGATCATATCCATACCATCAATCAGGTGATAGAAAAATGCTCGGAATATAACCAGCCCTTATACATAGCATTCATTGATTATGAAAAAGCATTTGATTCAGTTGAAACCTCGGCGGTGATGCAGGCATTGCGAAATCAGGGGGTAGACGAGCCGTACGTGAAAGTGCTGGAAGATATATATAGTGGCTGCACAGCAATCATAGTTCTTCATAAAGAAAGTAACAAAATTCCCATAAAGATAGGTGTTAGGCAAGGAGACACAATCTCCCCAGTACTATTCACAGCTTGTTTAGAGGAAGTATTCGAGAGACTTGGAATGGGAGCAGTTAGGGATAAGGGTAGATGGAGAATACCTCAGTAATCTGCGATTTGCTGATGACATTGCTTTGCTAAGCAACTCGGGGGATGAACTGCAAAAAATTATTGATGACCTAGACAGAAAGAGTAGAAAGGTAGGCTTGAAAATCAATATGCAGAAGACTAAGGTAATGTTCAACAGCCTCGGGAAGGAACAGCAGTTTACATTAGGTAGCGAAATACTGGAAGTAGTAGGCGAATATGTCTACTTAGGACAGGTAGTAACCGCAGATCCAGACCATGAAAAGGAAATAACAAGAAGAATAAGATTGGGATGGAGCGCATTTGGCAAGCACTCGCAGATTATGACTAGCAGCTTACCGGTATCGCTCAAGAGGAAAGTATACAACAGTTGCGTCTTGCCTGTACTCACCTATGGGGCTGAAACGTGGAGGCTAACCAAGAGAGTTCTACTTAAGTTGAGGACAACCCAGAGGGCTATGGAACAAAAATGGTAGGGGTAATATTAAGAGATAGGAAGCGTGCAGATTGGGTCAGAGAAATAACTCAAGTTACCGACATTCTAGTGGAAATTAAGAAGAAGAAATGGACATGGGCAGGGCATGTATTGCGAAGAGAGGATAACCGATGGTCGCTGAGGGTAACAAACTGGATTCCAAGGGAAGGAAAGCGTAGCAGGGGGCGGCAGAAAGTTAGGTGGGCGGATGAGATTAAGAAGTTCGCAGGGGTCAAGTGGATGCAGCTAGCACAGAACCGGGTTAAGTGGAGAAATATGGGAGAGGCCTTCGCCCTGCAGTGGGTATAATCAGGCTGATGATGATGATGATGATGATGACACACACAACACGCAAGCATCAATTACAGTAGGTAAAATCAGTAACCTAAAGTCGACCACTGACGAACAGTCGACTGACGAACAGCGGCGTATGTATGCATGTAATGTCCTCCCAGCAGAACGTCGGGATGCATTCAAACGAAGTCCGAGCACCGTCTTTCATTTTTTTTTCTCCCACAAGCCCCGCTTGGTTGCTAAAGGTTCCTGACGCTGGTCGGTAGGCAGTCGACCCACAAATCGTTCAGGACACCACAAAAACTACGGAGGCGATTTCCCCGCCTGCCACGTCTGTACCGAGAAGTTCGGCTTCGGTCTCAACGTTGATCTTCGGATGCCCGCAGTTTTCGGCGGCGGCTCATCACACACACCGCCTGGTAGCTGAGTCTCCTCGACGCTTTCCTCGTGCGGACGTTTCGCGGCAATTAAGGCCGCTGTCTCCGGCCCAACTTCCATGGAATCAGTACAAGGAGGCTCAGTACTGAGATGCTCCTCAGCGTCAGAAAACTTGATTACGTCTTCTGACTCTTCTTTGACGCGCTTTCGTGGTCCTGTGATGGAACGTGCAAGACGTGCCGAGTTTAATTCTTTTCACTTCAGACCGTCACCTATGTTTTGTTAAAACCGCCATTGAAGGCGCGCCCTGTTTCGCTTACTGTCCTCTAATGTCAGCCGCCTCCTCCGCATCCACCTCATCTATTATTAACTCGGACGAGTCTTCGCTGGTCCCAGGTCCGGCAATGCTTGCGTAGGGACGTGCACACTGGCTGTCTTCATGCCCGAACCGTCGACAGGTTCCGCAGCGAGGAACCCGGCACTCTTTGCGGATGTGACCCGTACTCCGACAGCGTAGGCACAAGGGAGGTCTGCCTGGCACAACAACGAGCGCCAGCTCACCGCTAACGTTCAACTGATGTGGCAGGTCGTCCAGCTTCACGCCAACTTTCAACTTCAGCGTGACAAGTCTAGTAGTAGAGCCCTTTTCTACCATACCTTTCACACGCCAGCGCTCCCGTGTAACTTCCGACACCTTTCCGTACGGCGCAAAGGCAGCACGAACATCCTCGTCTGGCACGTTGTGTAGCAGCCAGTGAAGTTTCAGTCGCACGTCCTGGTTGGCCGGGTCAATCACCAAGCATCGACCGTTTTTCACACACAACTCACCTACACTAACAAGCTTGGACACCGCTTCAGAATCCTTGAGAGTGACAGCCCAGACGTGGCTCATCCGATACGCCCCCATTGCAATAACATCGGGGATCAGCGAATGCTGTGCCAACGCGTCGCGGAAATCTTCCACCCGGTACGGGCGGGCCCTGATATCGGCGTGCAAAAAAACCGTATTCAAAACAACCCGACCTGTTGGCAGTGCAGGCAAAACAACCGGATAAGTATCCTGTTCCTGTTCAGAAGTCCTGTTACCGTAGTCTGACATGGCTGCTGAAGCCGCTCCTGAGGAGCCCTGCATCCTGCGTCCGTTCACTGGCGCGGCTGGAAGCAGAATCACTCGACGGAGCTATCCGGGCTGCCCTCGCAAGTCATCTACATGAATTGTTGATGGAACAAATTCTTAGAACAGAAAGAAAAATAATACGTCCGAAGAGGGGCTCGAACCCTCAACCGTTAGGTTAAAAGCCTAACGCTCTACTGACTGAGCTATCTTTTGTTTTTCTAATTCCTTTTTATTGAGACAAGCAGGATACATTGTTAAAAGGACCCCGACTGCTTCAGCCGGTCGCAAGTTAAAAAGACTTCAATTCAACTAAATCATCAAGCACGGTCATCCATGCGGGTGGGTCTTTCTGCGCTCGGTACACATCACTTATATAACATACACTTTCCACAAAGTTTTCCCTTGTAGATCGGACGTTTACATCTGCATTGCGTACTGCCATTCGAGTTTTCCATAAACTATGGAGGCCGAGGAGCATAATCATGCCGTAAGGGACACCTGTGTCATCTCTGTCTGTTGGTAAATAGCGAATTCCAATCGGTGTTAAGGGTAGTTCCTTTTTTAGTGGACGCTGCAAGACATCCCAATAGAAGAACGGATCCTAACATTCAATAAACACATGTTCGACGGTTCCTAGCTTTTTGCACAGCAAGCAGTTCGTTGTCCATGGTACAAAAATGCCTTTGTCAGATAGCCATGTCTTAATCGGCAAGGTACTCGTGTGCAGTTTGAAGAAGAATGTTTTTGTACTTGCTTTAACTGGCATCCTTTTAATTCTTTTAAGAACATCTTGTCCTAGGCCTCCAGAGTTTATTATACGATACAGAGGCACTGACATGATTACATCTATAAGGTCTTTGTAGAATTTTTTCCTCTTTACAGGGCTGAGATACTCTTGCGAAAACCGAACCTTGAGAAATTGCACAGAGTCAACAACTAACTTCTTTCAAATAACTTCTAGCGCCACAAGTTGACGATCTCACAGTCGACACTATAAAATCAGGAAGAGCCCTGCTCAGACGCACCTGCATCATTGAGCGTAGGAAGGAGTCTTTCTAATCCCTCAAACATAAAACGGGACACAACCTGGCGGACAAACAAATGCGCGAGACCCAGACCACCCTCTTGAACTGTTCGAAACAAATTGGTTATTCTGACCCTCTCGCAACTTGAATTCCAAATGAACACAGCCAACACCCTATGCATTTTTTGCACATTTACACATGACATAGACAGAAAACGCAAAACATATCACACTTTGGCTATTAAAAAAAATATTGCATTCTGTTGCTCTCGCGACCATCGACAAGTCTCGTCCTTGCCATGCCCTTGCTTTCTCGCTCACTTTTGACGTCGTCTCGTTCCAGTAATCTGCGCTCTTGTTATAGTGCTCGAGCGGCACACCCAAGTAGTTCGATGCAAGTTTGTCCACTGCAGGTTCGCGAACAACGGTGGTGTAATTCCCCAGCTTCCGTGCTAAAAACACCACACTCTTTTTCCAATTGATCTCAGCCCCAGTTTGCTGGCAAAACCTCTTGGCGACATTAACACTTTCTTGAACACTCTCGCGGTCACTGCAGAATACAGCAATGTCGTCTGCATACGCAAGAATTTTAACATGAGATGACTGAAACCTGAAGCCATTGATTCGGTCGTTGTTAATAAGACTTAAACAGAAGGGCTCAAGGTAAAGTGCAAAAAGCAATGGTGAAAGGTTCTTATTGACTATTATTTGAACTGTACAGCTGCTGTAAACCATTTTAAGTCCGTCTTGTATTATGCTGCCCATATTTACATGTTCCAAAACTGAGTACAGGACATCGTGCGCCACGCGATCAAACGCCTTCGACAGGTCTAGCTGTACCATTGCAATTGGGCCACCGAAGGCATCACAGCACTCAGAGATACTTCGAGCGATGTGCACATTTGTGCAGATGGTACGACCTTTAACTCCGCACGTTTGGTGCGGTCCAACTAGATCCGTGATGACACTCTATGAACGTTTGCCTAGAATCTTCATATAGATCTTATAGTCGACATTTGTGAGGGTTATCGGGCAGTAAACCCCCAGAGACATTTTTTTTGGGTCACCTGTTTTGGGGATAAGCACAATGTGGGCAGTAGAAAAGGAAGGTGGCATTTGTTTCACATTGTATGCTTCTGCAATCATATCTATAGCAGCGGGCTGACTTTTTCTCGGAATGTTTTATAGAAAGCAGCGCCTAGCCCATCAGGTCCTGGTGTTTTCCCAAGTGGCAGGTCCTCAATAGCCTTCTGAACTTCCTCTAAACTAATAGGCTGTTCTAAGCGTGCGCGTTTTTCTTCGTCTAAGCGAGACATAAGGTGCAAAAATTCGTCCCACAGACTACCCTTACCGCTTGTGTCATTCCCTATCAGTCCTTTGTAATGCTCCACAAACGCTCGCTCGATTTCTTCGCTGTCTGTCGTTATTCTGTTGTGGTAGCGGATCTATTGAATTTCATTTTGCGCTGCATATCTTCTTTCATCACACAATGCACGCTTATTCGGTATTTCACCCGCCCACAACTTTTCGGCGCGCGCCCTTATCAAAGCCGCTCGGTACTTATCTGCCTCCAGAGCTTCTAGCTGGCTTTTAACTTCTCGGATTTCTTTTATGTACACACCGGGCACTACTGTTTCCATACATGTCAAAAAGTCTAATTTGCACTCCAGTTCTTTGATTCGTTTTTTTTTTCACTTTGATGAAGGATAGTTCCCCGTTCTATCACTTTCATCTTTACTGTGTTCTGAAAATTTTCCCACTTATCTGCGCAGCTTGCTGATTCGACGCAAGGCATTTTAGTTACGTCTATAATTTGTTTAATGAAGGTTTCATCCTCCAGCAATTTAACATTAAATTTCCAAAGTTTCCAGTTGAAACGAGTCCTACTATGTTTATTCCCAAAGCTTTCAATAACAAGGCTGTGATTGCTGAAAGAAAGATGTTTCACTTCATCTTTGGAACACATTGCCAGAAATCCTATGCTTACGTATACTCTATCGAGTCTTGCATTGCTACCGCGTCGGAAGTGCGTAAAACATGGCTGTGGGCCATGAAACAACACCCAGCCCAGATCTTTCATGTCGTGTTCTTGAATTATTGCATCGAGATACTGCGCACTCTGATCACGCACAGGGGTGATCGGCACTCGATCCTCTGGCATGCAAACACAGTTAAAATCACCCATCAAAACGACGCTTCTCTCGCAGTTCAAAAACACTTTGACCTTTTCAAAAAAACTAACGCGTTCCTTGTAATTGTTAGGGGCATACACACAAATCGCTCTCCATGAGCATCCAGAAAGGGTGAAATCGACAATCAGCAACCGACACTCTTGAGATTGACAATGGTTTCATTTCCAATTCCCAAGATTATTTCTAAACAATAACGCGCAACTTCCGGACTTTCCAACCGCGTGACATACGCAGACATTTAATCGGGACCAAAAAATTTCAACCATGCGATCTGTGTGTTCCTCGCTCTTAATCTTAGTTTCTTGTAATGCGATTATATCCAATTCATTTTCTAAAAAGAGGCGGTTGATCTGACACTGGCGCTTCCTCGCCGCCAGTCCACACACGTTCAGCGTGGCTACGCGTAGTTGAATCTTTTGTTGTTCATTTTTAAAGGCACCCACTGCTCGCGCAGTGCTCACCTCAGGGTACTGTGGCGCTGATGGGGGTTTCACATGTTAGAGCTCCACAAAGCGCTCCGCCTCACAACGGTCACTCGCACTTTCACAGTCCATGGCCAAAGTTTGACGGTCAAGCTCACAGTTCCCTTCCATGGTATATCGTTTCCACCATGGCACGCTGATCCGGAAACCGACGGCAGCGCATTACAGCTGTAGAAGCGCTCTTCAGGCGCCTCTACCGCAGGTCGTATGTCTGGTGTAATATTTGGTCTTGGCCTGTAGGGTGACCGTCGCGTCATTACTTGCTTCGGTGGGCGGCTCCTCCGCGGGTGCTCCATCAGTTAGTCGGTCATCTTTCACAGTTTCGAGGTAAGCGCGTTTTGTGGCTGAGACGGCAGCTTCTTCCAATGAGAAATCATTAGGGTAGTGTCCGACGTGAGGTTCGTCAAGTGTGCTAGCAGGGGCTCTGAGGGTAGGCTGCTGCTTTTCTTGGCTCATCATTTCCTCGGAGACGTGTTGCGGCCCTGGAGGTGCCTCGGCCGGACTTGTACCGCTAGGCCCAACACTTCAAGGCTGCATGCTCTTCTCGACGGTTGCTGCTTTGCCTCCAGCATCACTTGATGCTCCCTCAGCCTCCACCTCGCCCATAACGTGTTCAGTCGTACCGATGTTCCTTCCTGGCCCGGTCTTGCTTGCGTGCGTAGGTACACACTCCCTTTCGTCGTGACCAAACCGACGACAGCGCAAGCACCGAGATCCTACAGTCGCGGCGAATGTCTCCTTCCCTTGGCAGCGGAGGCAGAGCAGGGGCCTCCCAGCTACCACTAAAAGTGCAGGTTCACCGGCTATTCGCAGTTGGTGAGATATGTCTTCAACTGTCATATTGGATTTCAGCTTCAGGCTTAGCACACGGGTCGTTGACCCTTTTTCTGTGACGCCGTGCACACGCCAGCGCTCCTTCGACAGCTCGGTCACCTCGCCGTACGGAAGGAAGGCCGCACGCACTTCTTCATCAGTCACATTGTGAAGAACCCAGTGCACTTTAGTACGAACCTCTTGCTTGTTGGGGTCAATCACAAGACACCGGTGCTCCTTCACAGTCAGGCTCCCAGCAGCAAGCACTTTCTTAGCGGTTTCCGAATTCTTAAACGTGACTGCTCACACATGATTCATTGCTCCCAAAGCCACATACTCGGGAAGCAATTTAAAACGGGCCAGGGCATCCCTGTAGTCCTCGACCCTATACGGCCGCGCTCGAACGTCACCGTGCAAAAATACAGTATTAAAAACGACACGACCTGTATGTAGGTAGGTGGGGCAGCATAACTTCGTAGCCTGTGTCGTTATCTTCAGCATCAAACTTGTTTCCGCGGCTCGGCTGGGGCGCTATCACCGATCCGAAGGAGCACATGATGACAAGTCAGTTCACAGTGGTGGCCGGAAGTGGAATCTACCGACTGAGCTATCCGGGCTGTCCTCGCAACTTAACAGGATTGTTGATGGAACAAATTCTTAGAAGAGGAAGATAAAGAATACGCCAGGAGAGGGGCTCGAACCCTCGACCGTTAAGTTAAAAGCCTAACGCTCTACCGACTGAGCTATCCGGGCTGGCCTCGCAAGTCATCAACATGAATTGTTGATTGAACAAATTCTTAGAACAGAAAGAAAAAGAATACGCTCGAACAAGGGCTCGAACCCTCGACCGTTAGGTTAAAAGCCTACCGCTCTACCTACTTAGATATCTTTTTTTTTCTTCATTGCCGTCAAACACAAAAAAATACACATGATAAAACACGTCAACTACACTTCAGCTAACGCGAACGCGGCTAAAATCTTTTCAAGTGCACCAGCTCTCAAACAGACAATGCAATTGTGGTGGCTCCTGCTGCATCCTGAACGTTTCGCGTATATACACCGCACTTTCAATGAAGTTTTCACGCGCAGATCGTGTATTTATATCTGCGTGATGCACCAGCATTCGTGTTTTCCACAAACTATAATGGCCAAGAAGCATAATTAAATAATATGATGCATCATCATTCTGCACTGGTAGGAATCTGATACCGTAAGGAGTTAAGGAAAGTTCCATTTTAATTGTCCTTTGGAGGACGTCCCATAGAAAGACCGCATCCCAACACTGTAAGATAACGTGCTCAATTGTTTCCGATTTTTTACACGACAGGCAATTTGTTGTCCATGGGACGATGATACCGTTTTCATTCAGCCAGGTTTTACAGGGAACGTATTAGAGTGAAGTTTGAAAAGGAACGTATTAGCAGATGACCCCACCGGCATTTTCTTAACTCTTTTCAAAACGTCCTGCCCTGGGCCTCCACCATGTAATGCCCGGTAAAAAAGCACCGGCAGCATCACGTCAATGAGATCTTTATATAGTTTTTTTCCTGGGAACATTGTAAAGATAATCAGAAGAAAACCGCACTTCCAGCAACGTGCACGAAAAAACAACCTCGCGCAGGAAGCCAGTCACAGTACCAGGCATGGTTTCACATGACACAATCCATTCAGGGAGCAGCCTCTGCAATTGCACTTGCACCACAGTTCATAGAAACATATCTTTTTGGTCACGAAGGAATATAAATTGCGAAACCACTTGACGCAAGAACAAATGTGCAAGGCAAAGCCCGCCCCTTTTAACAGAAATAAACAAATTCGTCCGGGCGGTTTTTTCCCATGTGGATGCCCAAATAAAAACAGCAAAAACACGGTGCATTTTCTTAATTGAGGTTCGTGAGACACACAACACATTTATAAGGTACCACAGCCTCGGAATTAGAAAAACATTGCAAATAGAAGCGCGCGAAAGCATTGAGAGTTGCCTTCCTTGCCACGCATCCGCTTTTTCTTTCGCTCTGGATGTTTCTTCCATCCAGTGCACGTTGGCATCTCGATAACAATCTAAAGGCACGCCTAGATATCGCGTTGGGAGAGCAGACCATCGCAGCTTACAGAAGAAATCGGGTGCCACGTCCCAATCACCGCGCCAAATCCAGAGCTTTTCTCCCAATTGACTGGGCTATCCGGGCTGCCTTCGCAAGTCATCAACATGAATTCTTGATGGAACAATATTTAGAACAGAAAGACAAAGAATACGCCCGAAGAGGGGCTCGAACCCTCGACCATTAGGTTAAAAGGCTAACGCTCTACCGACTGAGCTATCCTGTTTTTTATTTATTGCACGAATTGGTACAAATACATCAGTAAAAGGTCGTGGTTGCCATGCCCCTTGGCTGACAACCGTGTCTAATGGACTTTCATTGCCACAAGTTCGCTCATCAGACTCAAGACCTCATCCGAAGCGTTTTGCTGCTTCAAGATTTCTTTTTCTTTTTATACACTTGTTCAACAAAATAATCACATAAAGATCGTGCATCCACATCACAATGTCTATAAGCCATTCTACTCCTCCTAATAATGTGAAGGCCCAATAGCATGATGAGGTCATATTGAAAATCATCATTAACAGTTGTCAAGTACAGAATTCCACGTGGCGTCAATGGCAGGTCTTTTTTAAGGGTCCTTTGTAACACACCCCAGTAAAACACCGAATCCCAACAATCCAGGAAAACGTGCTCAACTGTTTCAGGTTTCCTACATAGTAGACAGTTTGAGCCCCACGGTGCAAAAAGTCCCCTTTCTTCCATCCATGTTTTGACTGGGAGGGTTCGTGTATGCAATTTAAGAAAGAATGTTTTCACGCCCGGTGCAACAGTCATGTTTTTAACTCGCTTGATCTCGTCTTTCCCTGGGCCTTCACAGTGTAAGGTTCTGTACAATGGAGCTGGGAACAATTGTGAAGTAAGATCCTTGTACAGCTGCTTAGTTGGTACCGTCGCTAGATACTCTAGAGTACCGCACGCGCAAAAACCTGAACGTCCACACCACTTCTCGCAGAAATCGTGACACAGTGTATCCCCGAGCAGAGCATGAAGAGACTATAAACTCTGGAATTTCACTGGATAGCGTGATTTGCATAAAAGTTCTCAGGAATGCATCTTTTTGGTCACGTAGGAAACAAAACCTTAAAACCCTCTGCCGCACATATAGATGCATTAGAGACAACCTTCCGTCTTGAACTCGCCGAAAGAGATTATCTCTGCTAATTCGTTCCCAGTTGGACGACCAAATGCAGACCGCAAATACACGATGGAACCTTCGAATATTAATTCGAGAACAGTACAATACTTGAAGCAAATGCATTATTCTTGCCACCAAAAAGGTATTGCATATAATCGCACGGGCGAAATCCATCCTTTCGTCCTTTCCCGTATTTCTTCCGCTTTTTGATTCCAGTAATTCGTATTTTCCCCGTATTTGTCCATAAGGACTCAAAAATAAACTCCGGGCTTTGTAGCCCATCTTACTCCACAGAAAACTTCCGGATACTCTTCCCATTCCCCGTGCCAGACTCTGAGACATTTCTTTAAATTAACAGCACTACCAGTCTGCCTGCAATACCTCTGTGTTACTTTCAAAGCCTCCGAAACGCTTTCGCGGTCTTCACAAAAAAGCGCCATATCATCAGCGTATGCCAATATTTTCACTTCACATACTCCCAGCTTAAAACCACGGATGTATTCGTTAGCAGTTACCATTTTACACATTGGTTTCAAATATATAGCAAAGAGGAGAGGAGACAGTGGACATCCCTGCCGCACAGATGCTCTTACATCAATTCTTTCAGATAACAATTTGTTAACCATAAGGCGTGTACGAACAGCATGCATAAGCCATTTTAACTCCTTTCAATACAACGGCACCAACACCAATAAGTTCCAACAAACAGTACAATATTTCATGAGACACACGATCAAATGCTTTTTCAAAATTAACTTGAACCATGGCCACTCTCCTGTTTAGAGCATCGCAGCACTCGAACACACTACACGCTACATGAATATTAATAAATATGCTTCTGGTCTTTATTCACATTTTTGATGAGGTCCAAAAATATCTTTTATGATGTTTGCAGTCTCTTAGCTAACACCTTCATCAAAATTTTATAATCAACATTTGTTAACGTGATCGGTGTATAGCTTGTAACTTTTAAAAGCATGGCTGGCTCATCAGTCTTGGGAACCAAGACCGCATGCGCGTTGCTAAACGACGGTGGCAGATAACCCACATCAAGGCACTCCTTGAAAATCCTATAGAGCATGATAGATAACTCACTTTTAAGGCTCTTGTAAAAGGCCGCACTCAAACCATCTGGTCCCGGGGACTTTCCGACATTGGATTCACCAATGGTTTTTTCTATTTCCTTCACATTTATTTCGTTCTCTAACTCTTCAGTAACTTATTTGCCTAATATTGGCATCAGAGGCAAAAAGTTATCTCTAAACCCTTCTTCACTTGGTGCTTTGCTCGAAAACAGCTCACGGTAATGCTCCACGAAGACGCTCGTAATTCCGTCTTGATCATCATGCTTCTGCCCCTTGTATTCGATAACCGTTATCTCTTTCGCACGAGCATATCGCTTTTAATCAGCGAGGGCGCGTTTTGTTGGCGTCTCGTCACCGAGCCATTTTTCCGTGCGCGCTCTTATCGCAGCACCTCTGTACTTCTGGGCATCCAAAGCTTCTAGCCTAACTTTGATGACTTTTATATCATGCATGAACATACCCGGCATTTGTTCTTCACGCCCTGAATTTTTTAAAAGCTCTTGCAGTTGCTTTTCTTCTTTCTTTTCCTCATACTTAATAATGGAAGAGCGCTCAATTGCATTCATTTTAACCTCCTGTTTAAAACGTTCCCAGGATTCAATACAGCTTGTTTCGCTCTCATAAAAAATATCCATGCTTTCCTCAACCTTTCTTAAAAATAGTTCGTCTTCTGTAAGCCTCGAGTTTATTTTCCATAAGTCCCAGTTCATTTTTAATTTACACTGCTTCGTCCCGCCCAGCGTGACCGTAACTAAGCAATGGTCACTAAATGACACTTGCTTCACTTCATACTGTTCACAGGTAGGCGAAACCTCCGGCGGCACATATATTCTGTCAAGTCGCGCGTGACTACTACCTTGAAAATGTGTGAAATGCACGCGTTTCTCACCACTCACCAGGACTGTTACGTCCTCTAAGCTGCACTCATTGAGGACACACTTAAGAAATTCGGCACTTTGGTCTTTTTTCCAACATTTCTATTCGAACGATCCTTAGAGTCTACAACACAGTTGAAATCTTCCAAAAATATAAGCGCACGACTGCATTCAAGGAAAGGTACCAACTGCTTAAAAAAGTCGCGCCGTTCTTTTTGTGTCGTTGGTGCATAGAGGACCACCACCCTCACCGCACAGGTTTCGTACTTGATGTCGCACACGACGAAACGCCCCCTTGCACAAGTTATTACTTGCTCTACTGCTATGCCTACACTTTTCATCAGGAAATGACAGCAACCTGCCGACAAACCGGCTGCATGGCTTACGCAAACATTGAATCGTGACCGAAAACCAAACACCATATTATCTGTTTGCTGCTCATGCTCAACCTTTGTTTCTTGTATGGCTACGATGTCTAAATCTAGTTCGCTCAACAAACGGTTCAACTGCACTTGCTTCTGTCTCGATCGCGCAGCCCTCGGAAGTTTAGAGTGCTCACTTTTAGCGGTTTTTTCAAATAAGCCATACTCTAACCTCAGCTAACAAACAATGACTAATAGCTCACTGCTTCTGTCTTTCGTCGCGAGTGAGCGACGAGGACCGCAACAAGGTTTGCGATAAGGCTAACTTGCCTTTCTTAGCGCCCTCCACCCTCCACTGCTTTTCTAGTCGACGCAGTTCCCGTTCTGTAGCTGGTACCTTTTCGTAGTCTCGAGGTCTCTTCATGGAGGCGGTTTTCATATCCATCGGGGACTCAGCGACGCTGCCTTCCCAAGTGCCTTCCGCTGTTGGCTGATCTGACGACGCAGCAGCCTCCGCCCCCTTTCCAGTCGTTTCTGCAGCGGGTTCGCCAGCTTGCGTCTTCCCTCCGCCGGTAGTGTGCTCCGGCTGTTGGACAATAGGTCCCTCTCCGGATCCTGTAGGGGGTAGGGCTCCAGCGCTCTCCAGTTCCTTCTGGTCCATGATCAGCTTGCTCCCGTCGTCTTTCGGGGGCACAATACCCGTGGTCACACGGGCATACCTGCGGACGCATCCCTCCCAGTCGTGCCCGAAGATATGACACGAGCTTCATCGCGGAGTGCGGCAATCACGTCGAATGTGGCCTGTTTTCTTACATCTTAAGCATATTGGTGGCCGTCCGGGCTACCGTCGCAAGTCATCAACATGAATTGTTGATGGAATAAAAATCTAGAACAGAAAGAAAAAGAATACGCCCGAAGAAGGGCTGGAACCCTCTACCGTTAGGTTAAAAGCCTAACGCTCTACCGACTGAGCTATCCGGTCTACCCCCGCATATCATCAACATGAATTGTTGATGGAACGAATTCCTAGAACAGAAAGAAAAAGAACACGCCCGAAGAGGGGCTCGAACCCTCGACCGTTAGGTTAAAAGCCTAACGCTCTACCGACTGAGCTATCCGGGCTGCCTTCGCCAGTCATCAACATGAATTGTTGATGGAACAAATTCTTAGAACAGAAAGAAAAAGAATACGCCCGAAGAGGGACTCGAACCCTCGACCGTTAGGTTAAAAGCCTAACGCTCTACCGACTGATGAGCTATCCGGGCTACCGTCGCAAGTCATCAACATGAATTGTTGATGGAGCAAATTCTTAGAACAGAAAGAACAAGAATACGCCCGAAGAGGGGCTCGAATGCTCGACCGTTAGGTTACGAAATAAACACAGCACGAAGAAACAGGACACTCGCTGTGTTTGTTTCGTGATAGTTATGAACCAACTAGCCCAGACGAAGATCCTAATTGACCGTTAGGTTAAAAGCCGAATTCTCTACCGACTAAATTAGACTGAGCTATCCGGGCTGCCCTCACAAGTCATCAACATGAATTGTTGATGGAACAAATTCTTTGAACAGAAAAAAGACTACGCCGGAAGAGGGACTCGAACCCTCGACCTTTAGGTTAAAGGCCTAACACTCTACCGACTGATTGTAATGGATCTTTTTTTTCTTCTTTATTGCCGGTGTTTTGGCCCACATTAAGCAAAAAATATATTCACACAAGTACAAAACAGCAACCATGGGCGATATTAAAAAACGTTCGCGCACCTTGTGCGGACGTGCTTAGAAGTCCTTCATCAGCATTAACAGTTCGATACGTGACAACTATTTTGGAACATATTCTTGCATCTTTTGCTCCTCTACGAAGTTCCTCACGCTTAAATTAAAGTACTGCCGAGTTGCTCTCATGTCCGGGTCAGCGTGTCGTACTGCCATTCTGCATTTCCAGATGCTATGCAGGCCCAATAGCATAATCACATCAAATGAAGTTCCGTCATCACTTTCTATTGGCAAGTAACGGATTCTATGAGCGTCAAGGGGAAACTCTTTTTTGATTGTACGTTGAAGAACATCCCTGAGGAACACAGCATCCCAAGAATTCAAGAACACATGCTCAACTGTTTCTTCCTTTCTGCATGTTATGCAGTGCGTGCCCCAGGGAACAAAAGAAATCCTATCAGCCATCCACGGTTTGACAGTGAGCGTTCCCATGTGGATCTTAAAAAAGAAAGTCTTGACGCCAGCTGGGATTAACATTGCTTTCACGCGCTTTATAACATTGTCACCGCGTCCTGCGCTGTACAATGATCGATATAAAGGCACGGAAAAAACAACGTCGCAAAGATCTTTGTAAAGCTTTTTTCTGCTTACTATGGCCAAATATTCCAGTTTGAAACGTGTTGACTAGAACCCGCACGAAATCACCACTTCGCGCAGAAAACCCTGAACGCCACCAGGTAAACTCCCGACAGGTACCACCATATTAGGAAACTGCTTCCCTAGACGAAGTCTACAGACAGTGTGTAAGAACGGATGGGTCACATTCCTGAAGAAAAGAAAACGATTTACACCTTGTCTCAAAAACAAGTGCGTCAAAACAAATCCTCTTTTCGGACACCGTGGAAATAAATGAGTACGGCTTGATCTTTCGCAAGTTAATGCCCAGATGAATACGGCGAACACACGGTGAATTTTCTGGATATTTACTTTTGAGCTGTGCAAGGCCTGAAGGACGTACCAAATTTTGCTTACTAAAAAAAAGTTACATATTGTGGCCTTCGCCAACATGGACCAGTTCGCCCCATTCACTTATTTACTCTCTCTCGTAGATTATCTGCCTCACTCTTCCAGTATGAATCACTGTCTCGATAACACTGAAGGGGTACAGCTCAGTATTTGACCGGTGTTGTAACGAAGTTCATGTTTGCGAAATATGCTGGCGTCGCCGGCCAATCAGCATGCCAGAATCCGAGACACTTGCTCCAGTTTACCACACTACCACTTGCCGAGCAAAAGTTTTTCACACACTGAACTGCCTGAGTGACACTGTCGGTATCGGCCCAGAACACAGCAATATCGTCTGCATACGCCAACAAGCGAACTTCCGCTTCATGCCCTTTGAAACCTTGTACACAATTGCTCTTTATCAGATGCATACAAAAGGACTCTATGTACAAACAAAACAGCAGTGGCGAGAGAGGGCAACCTTGGCGTACCGAGCGTTGAACTTTAATGGGCGCTCCCACTACCTTGTTGACAATTAGCCGCGTTGAACAGTCCCGGTACCCTGTCTGTAATAATACTACCCACATTCACATTGTCTAAAATGCATAAAAGAACGTCATGAGGTACCCTGTCAAAGGCTTTCTCCAAGTCAATCTGGAGCATTGCCACTCGCGCACCCATTACGTCACAGCATTCGAGTATACTGCGTGCTATATGTATGTTTGTGGAAACTGTTCGGCCTTTAATGTCATATGTTTGATGCGCCCCCACTAACTCATAAATGACCGACTGCAAACTCGCAGCCAATACTTTCATCATTACCTTGTAGTCACAATTCGTAAGGCAAATTGGCCGGTAAGATGTTACACTGCGTAGTATGACAGGAGCTTCTGATTTTGGTATAAGAACCGTGTGGGAAGACGAGAAAGATGGTGGTAGCACATTCATATCGAATGCCTCGTTGTATACGTTAGCCAGCACATATTTATTTGGTATCGTCTCCTAACCTTGGCATCAATGACAAGAAATCGTTCTTGAAACGAACAATATGAACTGAGTAATTGGCGAACAAAGCACTGTGGTGCTCGTAGAAAGCGCGCTCAATATCTGCAGCCCCGTCACTGACTTTTTCATTATGTTCTATTTCCATTATCTGATTGCGCCATGCTTGCCATTTTTCTGAGCTCAGCGCTCTTTTAGAAGGTGCTTCTCCCATTGTCAGCCTATCAGCCCTTGCTCGAACCAGAGCACCGCGGTATCGTTCGACATCGAACTGTTCAAGTTTCTGCTTGATTGCTCGAATATCGTCCATGAATATGCCGGGCATTTCGCACTCTTCCCTAATCAATTTTTCCAGGTTCCTGCGCATCAGTTTTTCTTCTGCTCGTTTCGCTCTGCATGTAGCACTCGATCGTTCTAATGCTTTAATTTTGACTACCTGCTTGAAGTTCTCCCATTTTGCATGGTGTGACATATTATTTACAGCATTCATTTCCTCAAATCGACTGGTTACGTCTGCCATGAACTGATCATCATTCAGTATCTTTGCGTTTAATTTCCACAACTGCCAGTCAAAGTTCTTTTACGCTTCCTACTACAAAACTAAGCAATGATCATTGAATGGGACAGCTTTCACTTGGTACTCCTT
This sequence comes from Amblyomma maculatum, assembly GCF_055883805.1. NCBI lineage: Eukaryota > Metazoa > Arthropoda > Arachnida > Ixodida > Ixodidae > Amblyomma > Amblyomma maculatum. Next base: position 123,310,665 of record NC_139350.1, read on the forward strand.
GCAATGAGGCATTACATCAAGGCTCACGTATTCTCTGTCTAGACGAGCGTGACTGGATCCCTGAAAATGGGTGCACTGCGCAGTTCTCCCGCCGCCAAGGCACTCCGCAACGTCCTCCAAGTTACAATCTCTTATTATCTCGCTTAGAAGGATGGTGCTCATATCTTTGTACGGTCGGGTGCTAGTTTTATCATGGGGTGACAAAACACAGTTGAAATCACCAGTAGCAATAAGACATCTGTTACACTGGATACATTCTTTCAGCTGTTCAAAAAACTGCCGCCTGTCTTCGACAACAGTCGGCGCGTACAAATAAATGACACGCCACAAAGAAGACGATAAAGAAAAATCGCATACAATAAACCGCCCTAACGAGCATGTTATCACTGTTTCAATTTTAGCTCCTAGGCTCTCTTGCGCGTACAGCACACAGCCGGAAGATGTACCTACAGCATAGCTCACAACAGCGCTGTATCGCGCCAGGAAAAGCACCATATTCCCGGTTTCCTCTTCGCCCTCGACCTTTGTCTCCTGCACTGCTAAAATGTCCACATCAAAGCCGCTTACCAGTCGATACAATTGATTCTGTACGTTTCCTTCTTGAGGAAAGCCCACGCACGTTTATAGTTGCGACACGAATTGACTTATCTATAACAATTTTTTTTAAAGCGGAATAAAGGCCGTACGCATGACGTTTATCTCCCTGCTGCGCTGTGCTCCTAAGTGCCATGTGACGACGTAGCCTTCACGTCGGCAAAGGCGGCGACTCCGCCGCCTTCCGCTCCGCTGAAATATTCGGGCGAGGCCGAAAGGGAGGGCGCCGCACCGAAGTCGTCTTGGCTGGCGGTTCACCAGTCGCAACGGTACCAGGTCCCGTCGTATTTTCTCCCGCGTCGTGAGCTCGCTTTCCAGTTGAGTTGGCACTGCCAGTATCAGTCCCAGTCATTGGCTCTGCCTCGCTGTGACTCAAGTTGGATCCGCTAAGAAGTGTGTTGTTCGCACTGCTGGTCTCTACATTTTCGACTCTGGCACATTCGTTTTCATGACGAAGCCCCGCTTCAGGCTTGCCTGCATCGTCCACTTGCTTATCTCTTTCGGCATCCGAAAGAGCCTTTTTCGGTCACCTCATTGAGACTCGTCATTGCTGATTCCTCCGAGTCTGCCTCATTCATAAGATGGTCTGATGAATCGGTCGCATCGACGCTGACGTACCGCGGCACCTGGCAGTCGCGACGTATGTGCCCGATGCTCTTGCAAAGCAGACAAAGCGGAGCCCAGCCAGGCACAAGAACAACGGTCAACTCGCCGGATATCATCAGCTGGTGGGGGATGTCGTCAATTGTGACACCTGCGTGCAATTTCAGTGCCACTGTGCGGGTCGTAGATCCTTTTCCGTGACTCCCATGGCCCGCCACTTTTCCCGAGGCACATTGGTCACTTCTTTCCCGTAGAGAGCCAGGGCCACCCGAACATTTTCATCTCTCAACTCTGAACAACAGCCAGTGTAGCTTTAAACGAACTTCCCGGTTATTTGGATCAATGAGCAAACAAGGGCGGTTTTTTTACTTTCACAGCAGCAGAAAGGAACTTCTGAGCATCGTCGGCACTTGTCACTGCCTCCATGTGCTGGGACGTAAACCTCTCCTGATTCGTGAGGAAAATAAAATTCAAGCTCGGGTTAACCAGGCGTACTGTTCCTCACATGCATCTCGTTCTTGCAATGCTCGCACTTTATTTCTCTGAGGATATTAGCTTTGCACTCATAAAACCAGTGGCGTGAATGGCCTGTTCCGTGCGAGTGGTATCGAACTACGGGCACAATGTAGTTCTCAGCAACCTCGACTAAATGCCTTATCGACATTTTCCTGGTAGATGTGGAAACGAGAGGAGGTGTCATTTAAGGCGCATTAACACTTGCTAGTCGCGGACGTCGCAAGCACGATTTTTGTCTGTTCGGTTAGTTTCACTGCAGAGCACTAGCAAAGCAGTGAGAGAGCGTAGCGAATCATTCGAAACCAGGTCCGAGGAGCGAATGTATAGGGCAATTCTCAATATCACTCATTTTTTATGCATGGTATTGAAGCATCGCGCCCTTTCGATCCATCCGTCCTAACCAGCTTGGTCAACTCACGACATTTATGAATTTAGGTAGAAGGCACAACTTGGTTCTTTAACGGTATGCGAGATGTCTCGATAGGAATCTCTTTGGTTAAAAAAAAAAAGCATTACGGAGAGCCTGGCACAGAATCGGGATAGTTTCGCAGGTGGGTCTCGTCATTTAGTGTTTTGTGTACTGTCGTGGCTGCCCATACTCGATAGCACTTATTACTTCCGTTTTGCTTCGGCGGAATTACTTTCGTTATCGCGAAGACACCGCTTCGCGCAACTCCTTCGCCGCCAGAGCAAGCTAGCCGTGCGTCTGCTTTGGCAGCTGCTCAACCTTTCAGGGTTTTCAGCCTTGCAAGAAATACTACGCTGCAATCGCGTAAGCAAACTAGATTTTGAATTCTCTATCGTGCCAAACGACCAAGCACGTTGACGAAGTTACATGTACACTGAAGGACACAATGACAGTAGGAAACGTGGACATGTGAATATCAAAAGTTACTCCGTGGCACAGACACGTGCACGCTTGCAAGAAAAAGCGGCATTCGCAAGTGTAATCTGCAGCTTCAAGAGATTTAGGAAAATAGATCTTTTCCCCATTGTCAAGACTGCTTTCTTGTTGGGGATGTGGAATGCTTGGTTTAAGAACCATGGTTTTGGTACTTTCGGCAGGAATGTTTTTCTGTGGACCACTATTCTTGTTCTCACAGGTCCGGTCAGGCAAGTTTGCCTTCTTGGTGGTCCACCTGACATTGGTCGCTGTTAAAACGGGCTGCCGGAACAATTGTTTCGCCAATACCGTTTAACTAGTACATGCACGTGAGTATCTTCGAGAAAGCTCACATCTATTAAATTAATGGTAACGGACAGGTCCTCTGCGGGAAGTGATATAACTGCTTCTGAAAGTATTGGTTCTACATATGCGGTCAAGTGCCGTTCTAACTACCTCATTTCTTGAATATCACGTTCGGCATGCGCACCTTGGCTGTAAAAAGAAAAATAAACGAAACAAAGGATCGATCGTTGCCCCAGTAGTCCCATTCGCCTAACTGCTATGTTGCAGCCACCTACCCGTTCACGCATAAAGCTGCAGTGCCTTTCAAAAAAGCTCTTGATGCACTGGCCAGCATGAAAATACAAACCAGGACAATCACTTCAGCTGCTCATATTCTACACTCTTACCTAAAGAACACCGCGCAGCTACTACCCTTATCTATGTACTCGGAGAAGTCGTAGATTGTTCTTTTTGTAGTAGGAACAACCTTTGCCATAGATTCTTCTCAATGCTTAATGGCTATCAAACTCGTGCATTCGTCAATGGCTCCCCAGTGCCTGAGAAAATTTCTCTGCCTTCTTCTTTCTTATAGCACGCAACCCAAGTGATTCAACAAGCGTATGAAAACTGATCTTCAGTCCCTTGTTGAAAATAACACTAATATCACTGATATCACTAATATCATCTTGGATCATCGTTAGCGCCTTACTCTACTGCTGCTTAAAAGGAATGACAGCGGTAGCTGAGTTGCTCAATTTCGAAGTAGGTGCGCTAGCACGTCGCCTTTAACGCCGCTTTCGGTTCGAGGCGGGCGTTTGCCTCAGGCTTGAGGCAAAGATCGGCGCAATCCACGAGTAGGGACCTTGGTGATACTCACTGTAAAAGTTTGAGATCGCTCTATGCATGTCCTGCCACGTGTGAGGCAATTTTCCGCCTGACCACAGTAAATAAATTTCTTAGCTGCAATAGTTCACCTCTCCAAGTTCCTTGCATGCCAGATGAGGCTCTGGTAGAGTGGCCAGACTTCAATGTGCGTCAGGCAAGTAATCTAGCAGCATCTGCTATAAAACTACTCGAGAAGCCTTGTGTCTTTCACAAAACCGTCCACTTTCGTATTCGTTTTGCTTTGACATTCCCTCTCTCCCATTCTGCAGATAGTCCGAGCCGCATTTTCCCTACGATGACGGGCCATTGTCTGCACAATCCAGCCGCTCTTCACTGGCAGTGCCCAGTGTGGCCTGTGGGAAAAGCCGCCGATATTTCTTGATTCAGTTCCGAACTTTCTTATGCCTGAGCCAAGTACAGGGCAACAATAACAACATTAACGTGCGACTTGAACTATGCGAATTGATTCCCGGCACGCATGTAGGCATTGGCTGCGGTGCGAGGAGCGTTGCACCATCGCAGCGAGTTGCGACGCGCCACTTGGACGGCGCCGAATCTCGCGGATAAGTAAGCGAACGCTCCCGCTTTAATCCGGCTGCGAAGCTTATACGGCGGAAGGTTGGGGAAGCGGCGCCAGAAGAGCACAAGCGGAAGCCCTGGGACGGAAGAAACGCGCAGGGTTCCTCCTGGCGACGGAGAGTGGGACAAGGCAGACAAAGAAGACCCGGGGAAGGGTCGCCGATTTGGTCTCAAATCCGATCCGTAGCCGATTTGGAAAATAATGCACACGCGCGCGCCCGAGGAGAAGACACGCTCGCACGCGCGTCGGTTGCTGAATGCGCTCGCTTCGGCGTGAAAGCGGACGGATTGAAGGGAAGCTTCTTCCCATATTCCTTATTCGTCTTCTTCACCTTCGAAGCTCGGGATAAGGTGTACGCGGAGGAGAGGAATGTGAGGTTATATATACAAGGACGAAGGGAAAAAGAAGGAAAAAAGAGGGCAAAGCTCGGCACGGGGCAGAGCTTTACTGCGCCTTTCAGATATATTCACCACAGGCGTCCACGAAGGCTCGCGATGTCGCTATAGAGTAGAGGAGCGGGAATCCGCGCAACACGCAAAGCGGCCTAGGGGATTTCGACAATACCTTGACGCATCCCTAGCCTCTCCTCTAAAACCATTTGCCCCCCTCCCGCTTCCTGCAGAGATCGGAGGGGTCTCCATTTCTGAGCGATAGAAATGTGCATACATTTCGGTTTCGGCTGTTCTTTCCAACCTCCTCCTGTTCTTGCCCATGTTCAGCTTTGGAAGCCTGCTGCAGGAAAGAGCGCGAATCCCCCTCTTCGCAGCGAGGCGCGAGGGGGGCGGCGACGATAGAAAGATCGGTGTGAGCGCTTGGGCGTAATAGGATTTATTACGCTCTGCCGAGGGCAGTAATTCTTTTCGATCAGAGTTGAGGGAGCGACCGACGCCGCTGCACGGGCCCGCCACTACTTAAACGGACGCGGCAGGCGACGGGGACGCAACAGCACAGCACGCGGCAGCGAGTCCATCCAGGTCCCACGTCGGTCGCGCTGCCCGGCCAGCGTCCAAGCCGCCTGCAGAGGACCGCTAGTGCTCGGAGAGTACGCCAAAGCACTGCGATCACCATCCACTTCGGCAGGCATAGCCGGCGGAAACGGTAAGCGCTGGCGAGCGAAGGCAATTTTCAGTCAAAAGCGCACGATTGCAAGGGCACTCCGAAATATATAGCCACGGTTTTGAGAGCAGAAGGCAATGCAAATGAAATCTTAGTGCTCGTTTCCTCGGAAGATGAAATTTCTCATTGTACCACTAGTGTATCAGGCATTTGCGTGCTCGAGGTCCAGGGGCTTTGATGAAATGATAGGAACCAAACCAAGAAAGTGTGTAAAGCTACCAAAGTTCCTTCGTTCGCGTGTCGTGACCCTTCTTTCTTTCGTACGACATTGAGAAACCCTGAAGTAGTATGCAATCCTGGCAGGACATATTAAATAGCTATGATTTTTTTTAGTGATCTAGTCATTGCCCCATTACACATAAGTGGCAAAGAGTAAACTTAAGTTGTACAGTTCTTGCATAAAGCAGATCGCAGAATGAGTGAATACCGTAGACGTGGACAAATACAGCCCTCCGTTACTGCTCCCATCCCTTCTGGCTTACGTTCATGAAAAAAAAAAAAACTGCAAACCTTCAGCGTAAAGCGTCTCATATTCTGTGCAGTTGCATACTCGATACTGCAAGTGGTTCTGCAGACCAGAATTACCAGGCTGTTTGTGTGCCCCCGCACGTAACCTCAACTCGTGATTGGCTGGCGCATGTGGGTACCAGCCAATGACGAGCACATCGCATGAACGCCGGTTTATGACCACTCTTCCCACCTGAAAGTAGAAGTTGTGTGCCGAAAGCTCGGTTCATTCGAGCACAAATAGCTGAATCACAATTTACCGATTTCCACTATTATCCCCGCAGTCATTTCCGACCAAGTTCAGAAAGGTGCTGGCCCGAGTTAAGCCATAATATTGAGTTCTTTGTTTGTTTTATGGGGTTTAACGTCCCAAACCGAGTGAAGGTATGAGGAACGTAGTAGTGGAGGGCTCCGGAAATTTCGACCATCTGATGTTCTTTCACGTGCACTGACATCGCACAGCAGACAGGGGCCTTGCTTTTCGCCTCCATCGAAAAGCGGCTGCCGCGGCCGTCATTCGATGTGATATTGAGTCGTGAATGGGCATCTGAACGCGGCGACCGGTCCCGAACTGATTTGTGAATGAACCTGCCAATACCTTCATGACTGATTATGAGGTTGGCTCATCATCAGATAGGCAAAACCATAGACAGCTGTGAAATTGTAATGATGCTTAAGTATGCAATGAAGCTCAAGTAATACCTTCGAGTTAAAACAAAATAGTGCCGAAATCTCTCGAAATCAGCAGTCGAGCGCCCTACCACTGAGACACCGCAAAGGAGGTTTAACAGCAAAAAAAAAAAAATAAATAAATAAAGAGTAAAAAAAAATCTACTCAGGCAACTCTACCCTGCACACAGAAGGCACAGAGTGGCCTGTTCAACTTTCATTCTGCTATGCAGCAGTCTTCAGTTATGTGTTTCAGTAGCTGCTGTATTCCAAACGGAAACGGGAATATACGATTTCTAAGCTTTTGCATTAAGTTGCATTAACGGCATCGACTTTTGTTTTGGCACGGCGCCCAAATAGAGCACCACTTTGTTTGCGACGCCGCGTGTCAAATAATCTCAAGAGCCGAAGACCGCGACTGAGGATGTGCTTATCCAGCATGACATACTCGATATGGACAAATATTTTTTTCCCTTAATGGAGCATGGGTTGATAGCCTGTTCACATTTATTTTGCAAGAGTCAGGTAGATAAAGGAAAACGCACAAGAAGCGCGAAACAAACAAAAACACTCTTGTACACGCTGCATGCGCGCGCGTAAATCACTGTGGGCTGACACGCGGCGCGAACACCTTTCCACACTGATTACGGTTCCCAGCTGCGCCACAAGGTGGCCACTATGCGCGATCTCGAGTAGGGTGCTTCGATGCGCGCGCGCTCCGCTGAGGGTGAAGCCAACCGCGTCGTCTGCTATGGTGGCCGCCATTGCAAGGCCCACTTTAAGGGCGCCAACATGCTTTGCGCCCTTGCGGCTGCAAAATCGCGCGCTCGTCTTCGCGACGAAAGCCAACACAACTGCATTTCATGCTTTTTTAAATGAACAGACTGGCCTTGTAACAGTCTGCCACCCAAATTTTTAAAGATTTGTGTCTTCGTTTCTTCTCACACAAGGCGAATGGGGTGCTAGACTAGAAAAGTTCATAAAGCGGCGCACAAGGACATTAGCTACGGATCAAAATGGAATATTAATAACAAAATTACAAGCATCTAGACTGCATTCAGTCATTCACCAGTGTAATTAACAGCACTGGAATTTCTTTATTAGCTTTTATTGTCAACCTCATTAATAGATGACATGGTTTTAGAGAACAAAAAATATTATTGTTGTTTACGTATTTTGTCCAAAGAAATAAATACCAGCGCATTCGCCCCACGTACACGAACCAAATATCGCAGTACCTGTACCGTGGATGCATTCATTGTGCACTGAAAACAAAATATATCCAAGCATTTGTTGATGCCATCGCAGCTCGTTCGGTCTAAATGCCGACAGCGTAGCCCTTGTAGTCTGCACCTCGCGTCGGAAACAATCGCGGCTGCGTAAAAGTCATGTCCAGGCAATTTATGGCTCTAGTAATTGAATATTGTGTGATAGGCGATGGCGAGTTTATGAAATCACTATTTAACTGATGAATTAAAGAAATGAAAAAAAAATCGGAAAAGAGAATTTCCAAGTTGCCAAAGTGCTCAGAATGAAAAGCCAATGCTTGATGATGTTAATTAAGAAATTTTGGAGAGTGATTTATCAACCAAATAATTGCAAAAATTGAAAACATGCGCTCAAAGGGGTCAAACTACTAAGAATGGAAAGACAATGTTTGTTGATGATGGACAGTTCTTCAATAACAGAATTTCTGATTCAAATACCGCGTCAGCATCAACTTCTGCCCTTCCTTTCTTTGCCTGGGAAAGAAGGTCTACCAGGAATTCGCGGTGGTTCGTGAGGAATGAAAAAAATTTGCTGATGCTGAGATGCCTCAGAGCGCATTTCATGTCATACGCACTGGGCACAGGTTTTCTCAGCCGAATCATCGAGAACAGGTTCTCGAATAAATTCTGCCACAAACTGCTGGTTCAAATTGCTGGTTTCAAAGTAAGCCTGCAAATTATTGTACAAGGTTCAATCACATAAGCTTTCTGTTTCACTTTAGCTGTTCTAGACAAAATCAGGTATGACACCGTAAATGAAACTTGCATTTTCTGTATAATATATATATATATATATATATATATATATATATATATATATATATATATATATATATATATATATATATATATAGTGGGCCAATTTACTGTAGAAAGTAGAACATTCCAACAAACGTGACTGTTCGTTTTCAGTGCTTATTTCACCGAATTTCTGGAAAGGTATTCCCTTCGCTCGCCAGGGCAGCTTTACACAAACACACACGCATGTGTGTGTGTGTGTGTGTGTGTGTGTGTGTGTGTGTGTGTGTGTGTGTGTGTGTGTGTGTGTGTGTGTGTGTGTGTGTGTGTGTGTGTGTGTGTGTGTGTGTGTGTGTGTCTGTGTGTGTGTGTGTGTGTGTGTGTGTGTGTGTGTGTGTGTGTGTGTGTGTGTGTGTGTGTGTGTGTGTGTGTGTGTGTGTGTGTGTGTGTGTGTGTGTGTGTGTGTGTGTGTGTGTGTGTGTGTGTGTGTGTGTGTGTGTGTGTGTGTGTGTGTGTGTGTGTGTGTGTGTGTGTGTGTGTGTGTGTGTGTGTGTGTGTGTGTGTGTGTGTGTGTGTGTGTGTGTGTGTGTGTGTGTGTGTGTGTGTGTGTGTGTGTGTGTGTGTGTGTGTGTGTGTGTGTGTGTGTGTGTGTGTGTGTGTGTGTGTGTGTGTGTGTGTGTGTGTGTGTGTGTGTGTGTGTGTGTGTGTGTGTGTGTGTGTGTGTGTGTGTGTGTGTGCGTAAAAATCAGCTGCGACATCGCAGTCATCAACATATACCAATTTATCGTCTTGTTTTGTCGCGACCTTATAAACAGCAACATTCGGAGACTAGCAAAAATACCGCAGCTGCACTAAACATTGGAGCAGCATTTTACCATAAGGCTACACTCATCGAAAAACAGCGCTCTCGGATTTAAACATTATACGTATTGCTAAGGTGCCCCATCATTTTTGCTCTTTTCCTGAATATAATAATGAAGGGGAATGGTGTCCGCTCTTGTGAAAAGATTTGATGTTTATTGTTTTAATCTCAAATGCAGTTAATGAGTCAGAAAAAGAGGCGCGCCAAAAAAGGGCCTGTATTTTTTTTCGCCGTAAATTATTATTCTCAAAAAAAAACGCTCGACCATCACCGTTCTCTTTTTTTTTCTTGCAGTCCAACTCATCAAGTGACTGCGAACATTTTTATGTTTCTTTAGCGGGTCCGGATCTTTCCGCGTAGCAATGCTCTTTCTGTCAGTAGTCCAATTAGCCCACAATTGCTCGCCACACAATCCCCGTGCACCAAGCTCATTCTCAGCTATATTTAATATTCGAGTTACCACAAGTATATGTTTCCCATTACGACCTTCCACATATTCCCTTGATAAATATGAATCGCGTACCTCAACAGCACAAACATGCGAATCCCACGACATTTAAAGAACAAAGTTGTACTCATGCACGATGTGCTTGTCGGCTGCCACTTGTCGCACTTCGTCTTTACGGTCCAATAGCAGGCTTCTCTTGGGGTCTCTCGAGAATTTGAATATTCTCCATCCATTTACGAAGTGTTCGGTGCACTGCGGCACGCAACAACCTGACTATTGTCGATGCGCCCCCCGTCAGGACCAAAGAGAAAAGGAGACGAAGCGAACGCACGTAAGCCGGCTGCCGCGGAGGCGCTCGAAAGGGAATGAACATGGCCGCCGGCGGACTCCCGTTGCCATGGAGAAAGGAAGTTCTTTCCTTCCTTCATGCCCGTCACCCTAATCTCGAGGGACCATGGCGCGCAGTAACATGCCAGTGACATCGCTTCAGGTCTCAGTCACTGTCCGTGCCACACGAGCGGACAATCCTTTTGTCCGGCTAATCCGTTAATGGCTCGTGTCCCGAAACGTGACGGAGGGGAAATTTGTCAGCATCCTGTTAAAGAGCAGCTGCCTCACTTTTCGAGAATTTTGCGATATTCTAGGATTCAAATCTACATAGGCTGTAGGTAATGCATGCAAAGTGTTTTTGCGCTAGCATTCAAACCGATGGCGTAATCGACGATTACACCTCGAGCTTCTCCTCACAGCACTAAAGTTCTGCGGAGAAGTTCAGTGATGACGTCACGGACGGTACTATTTCTGATGTTCGTTGCCTTCGCCCACGTTCTGCTGCACACTTTCTGGCAGTGCTAATCAACATTTCTAGGGTTTTGTTTTCAGCAGCCTTCTTTTCATGTCTTCAAACCAAGTGTGTCTATGCAGAAAACGTACCGGTACCGTCAATGACGTCATCATGCGTCGCTGTGCAGTGCGGTGAAGCCTGATAGCCGTGGCAATTTCAATCGCTAATTGCGCCATTGTTTCAAACGCTAGCGCCAAGATATTTCGCATGCTTTAAGTACAAGTTAAATTCATTCAACAGCTCGAAACTTATCGAAATCTAAAACCGGTGCACCTTCCCTTTAAGGACGCCAGGTGCGCGGCCCCCTCTCTACCACCCTTTGTGCAGCTTCTTTTGGGCCCCCGTTGGACCTCTCAGTTGGCGCTTGATTATAAGAATGAGCTGTTGCTGCTCAGTCTGGCAATGTCACCCTCAATTGTGTAGATCTCGGGAAATAGTGCATTCGCACTATAAAAGGACAGGCCGACACTGCCGCATCATCAAGGGGCAACTGATTTGCAACCTACTGCATGTTCATGCAGTTCTGTTCATCGCTGGATCCTCGCAAGTCGCTGTCACGCATCTGGCATGTTGGCAGAAGCTTGCATTGAGCCCTCAAAAAAGGCACTCTTTCCGTGCCCTGACCCTTTATCAATGCCACCCCAAAATACAGGTAGAGGAAAATTTCTGCAAAATGGTCACGGGCATAACACAAGCCACATCACAGGCTTCGCAGTTCCTTGCACCACCTTCGCTAAACGACCACAACTTGGTCTTTTCAATGCCTGAGTTAGACACCGTTCTTCTCTTGTGCAAGCATTCATCTGCATCTGGTGCTGGCGGGAGTACTCATTCAAGTCTGTCTAACTTGGGCGTGGACGGTTGAACGCGTTGCTCAATTTTCTTAATGACACATGTGCTTACGGTGCTGTTTCAAATAATAAATTTATTGTCAGCCACCTTTTTTGAAGTCTAGAAAGCTTCCTACGAGCTTATCTGATATCAGCCAGCGAGCTGATTTGTAAAGGTTAAAAGCGGATGGCACTCGCGAGACTCCTAGAGAGTAATTGCTGTTATTCGGACATGATGACTTGGTTTCGGCGAGGACACTTTTTAGTCGACAACGCCATCAACCTTGTCGCAACGGTGGAACACGAACAGCACCGCCGATTATTCGTTGTTGCTGTGTGTTTCAACATTATTGGGCGCACAACGTCCTTCGTGACCCTATTCTTATTGCACTTGACAACTGGGGCGTTGGCGACCTGCTCTGCCTATGAATCGGGATCTATATACCTCATCTCCTGCTGAGTTCACATTTTTACGGATTGGGGAAGAGGTTACTCGTCATCAGATCTGCCGTGGGGTCCCACATCAGTTCTCAGCCCAACTTTATTTACCGTACCGCTGATTGACCTGGAGAGTTACCTACCAGCTAACTCCTACATCAATGCGTATGCCCATGAATTCTGAATTTGGGCTTCTGGTTAGAAACGCTTGCAGCTGCGCACGAGGTTGCAACGAGCTGGCAACTACATGAAGGTATCTATATTGCGTGAAGGTCTGCTTTTCTATCTATAGCAGCAAAAAAGTGAGCTGTGGTCGCATTCACTCGCAAACCTGTCTGCCGCTACCCAATGACACTTCACGGAGTTGTGATTCTTGCGCCTCCCACTGCAGATCCTTTGACACTATCATTGACCGTCATCTATGACAGTCGAAGCATATCAACATTATAAAGGAAAGGCTTGCAATTTGTGTCATGCTCTTCGTTTCGTAGAAGGCGTCAAATTGATCCTTCCTTATGGCTTTAAAAAACTGTTCCTAGGCTGCATTTGATACAACCTCCCAGTATACTCTCTATTAAGAGCGACTTCCGCTTGTCGATTTTAGAATTCAAGCGCAGGCACTCAAAATTTACCTTGGATTGCCACGATGCACCTCTAAACAAGGTACGATTGAGAAAGCGCGTGTATGCACACTTTTCAGACGAACCCCTTGGCATGTGCCTACTTGTCGGACACTGCTTTCAACAGCTTTTTGACCATAGCAGCTGGTAGACTCGACCCACTTCAAAAGGTAGTTTCAGTCTGTACTCTTTGGGTGCTTATAGATTGTGGAGCCATCTACAAGCCGCCATTAAAAGCTATTTGTTATTACTGTCATTGCCTTCTGAAAACCGCTTCATTTTTTTCGTTACTTTCATAATTGTCTCCACCGCTCTTACATCTTATAACTTTTCCCTACTGAACATATTTAACTGATTTTATTTGCAAGATGCTCTTACATTTATCAACAATCTGAACATTTGCAACTTTGACACAATTTCTTTAATAACCGTGAACACCCCGACTATCTGTAAACACAGGAATTTTGAGCAACCAGAACCGCCGTTTCTTTGTTACATTGGCCCTATGGAAAATTTCACAACTGTTAATATTAAAGAGCTCTGTTTGTCACCCAATGATGAAGATTCTGGATGAGCGGCTGGAGAGCAGTCTTTCAAGTGGACTCCGTTGCCATTAAGCCAAGTCGCTATCACCCTATACCCTACCATTTCAGCCCGTCCAGCCATCATGAGAGATGGCTCAGCCTTCGGTTCACCTGGGTGTACTGTATACTAACACATTTACGGTACCAGTTAGCGGAGTGAAGTAACCTGCTCTGGTGCACTTTTGATCAAAATACCAAAATTACGTTCCGAACTGCACTGACGGATCTGTGTCCTCACAGGAACTGACAGCAGCCGTTGCGATAGCAGACAACTCATTAATTTATTTTCGGACAGATAATTTTACATAATCCGTTTCTTCGCTTTCGGCCCTTCGGGAAGCGATTCGTCATATTTGTGTGGAAGCGCTTTAAGAGTGGTGTACATTAACAGATTCAGCACCTAAGTAACAAATATCACTGCGCTCTATCTTTCATTGCTCATGATGCAGGCCACCACATAGCTCCTCAAACGCAAGCCCATTTTGTCACCCTTCCAGCATGGATTTCGAAAAGGACTCTCAACAGTCACTCAGCTACTTGAACATTTATTACACGACATATCCTTCTGCATCAGAAACAAGTCGACCTCATAATTTTTTATTTTTCAAAAGCTTTCGACCGGGTATTGCATAAAAACTTATTCACAAGCTAAAGTGTAAATTAGGTAATAATGTAATTGGCAACTGGATAGAGCACTTCCTAACTAACCGATCCCAGTTCGTAGCTATTAATAACGTGATTTCTGCTCCAGTACTCGTCACGTCCGGCGCTCGCCATGGGTCTGTCCTGGCTCCTATACTATGTTTAGTCTTCATAATTTATCTGGCTTTCCGCATCGGTATAGACATTAGACTCTGCGGATGATGGTGTTTTATATCGTCAAATTTACTCTATTCAAGACAATTTAACACAGAATAGCTCCTTGCAGATCATGTCAGAACGGTGTACTGACTGGGAAATGGTGCCTAATGTAAATTAATCGGCTGTATTAAGAATAACAAGGAAACGTGAATGTTCACATTTTCAATACAGTATCACTAATTACACCCTACTGACTGCAGTTAACGAATACAAATATCTTGGTGCGATTCTATCTGAAGACTTCAAGTGCAACTTTCATATAATTAGCATCACAGTTAACATTCTAAAACTACTATTATTCCTTAAAAGACACCTTCTACAGGCACCGTCTGATACAAAGTTACTAGCCTACAACAAGCTCATCATATCAAACTAGAGTATGCTAACACAACTTGTTTACCGTTTACCAAAGAACACAATCACAAACTAGAGCGAGTGCAAAGATAGACAGTAAGATTCATCTTTAATAAATACAAATTAACAGATTCTCCTACTGATCTACTCAAGAACGCTAACATTTGGCTCTCAAAAGCAGAGCCAAATTACTGCGTTAAAAGTTCCTGTATCAGCTAATTCACAAACAGATAAACATAGATACTTCGAGGTACATTAGCTATGATACAACAAGAACCACAAGGCATGAGCATTCACAAACACTCACCGAACGACCATTTCGTACTGATTCCTTCAAATGTTCTTATTTTCCACGAGCCATAAGGGAATGGAAGAATAGCCTGGATCCGTTAGTCCTTAAGTCCTTCACTTGATAGCTTTGTTTCAGCGCTTGTGAATCATTTATTAGAAACATCATTACAGACAACATTTCCCCAGAGCTTTGCCTGTGATCTAGTTGTCTTTTTCTGTTTTTCTCGAACTGTATAACTAATACGAATATATTCATTTGTAAACCCATTCTCCCTTTTCACTCTTTAACCCGTTGTTCAAACTCCAAGTTTGCTGCTACCATAAACATGTGGCCGAACCTGCCCACTCCAACGTACTGCATGTACTTGACAATCTTATATGTGCCCTTTCTGCAATAATCACGGATGGAATTGGCAGTATCAGTAAAATAAACAGTTTTCCAATGGACCCCTTAGCACTGTGGGGTCGATGGAAATGAGAGGGCTGATGCTGACGCTATTAGCATCCTCCGCAATGAAATCTAAGCAGTTGTGTATTTTTTAAGACCGCACGTCTTCTCTTTTTTTAATATTCCGTTAACAACAATCCGCTGCTTTTCAGGATGGTCATCTCAGACGCAGTCCCACCCCAAAGGAGGGAAACAAACTCTAGATACGCGTCACAAGTGCTTTACATATATTATAATATTTGTTAGATGAAAAGGCTTGCCGTTGTTCACTTAGTGACAAGGAGGTCTGGTTTATGGCTTCTCGAAAAACTAGTGCTGTCAGTTTTTCTAGCTCTCGCTGCAGCAAGCTCACCCTTGTGGTGATGCGGCTAACCTGGCCTTCACACATTAGAAAGTTGTGTGTTAGTTCTGCACCGCCTATGTGCAAAACTAAGCAATGTCATAAAATACTCATTTGCGAATTCGCAACTTTTTCTTTTTTCAGAGACAACAGAGGTCATCTTCGCATTTTTGGTTGGAACCCCAGTGTCTCACTTCACTAGCGAGGGGTTTGAGGTAGTCCGGGAAGCTATTGAAGATCCATTTGGCAGTCAAACGTAATACATGCATTTGCTTAGACCCCGTAGCACGTTTACTATAAGAAGCGTCTAGTTAGCCGGTTTAGCTTGCTTTCAGGTTTTACATTTCTCGTCTGAAGAGGGATGACGATTCTCTGCAGTTTACCGAGAGTGGGCTCCATGCATTTCCCACTGTCACAAATGTGTTGTTGACAACTACATTTTCGCAATGGTATATAATGTCCTGGTATCTGTAAATGTTGCCAAAAGAAAACAAACTGTTACTTTCACTCACTCAAGTAGCAGGCCCGCTGTGATGATTAAAGTTGTTAACAGGTGGCAATAACTATGCCCATAGCTGTACTGCATGGGGCACAGGAACTTTAGAGTCTGCTCGCAGTGATAATGAAATAAGTAGTTCGTGTCAGGTTGACTTTGTAAGCAGAAAAGAATGTTTGGAGAATCAGCATCAAAGAAAAATAGTGAAACACTGAGTTTTACGGTGTTCATTATTTGATAGATGCTGCATCATTTCTTAGGAAAATGTGCAGGTATGCCCTGAGTAAAATAATCTAACAAATTTTGAACGAGAGAATAATTGTGCCTCTAAGCATTATATCAATGCAATAGACGGCCTGGGATGCATATTGTTTGACAAACATACAAATGCAAAGGTGGATGCAAGAAATTGCTTTACAGAAAAATCCCAATCCACATGCACCCATGAGCTTACTGTCTACAGAAATCCACTGTACTACGTCTTGGGGAAGGGGGGGGGTACACCGCCATCATCTCATAAGCTTGAAGGCATGTCATAGTCTCCTGAAAACAGAAAAAAAGACTGGCATGACAACAGCATTGTATGACATGTACCCAAACTAAGCAGTGATTTTACCCACCACAATATAAAAAGGAAATAAAGTTCTAGGTGAACTGTGTAGACAGTTCGTCCTTTAATGTTTCGCCGACCTTTGGAGTTGCTCTGCATTCCGACTCAATTCTCTGATTTCGGGCCTGTAAAGTGCACTCTTTATAAATAAAATGGTGATTGTGATGAAGGATATATCTACGTTTGTTTTTATGGTCCATAAACAATAAGGCTACGGTGCCCAGTCAATGGTAGTTGCTGCACAGGAGGTACGAGATAAGAGGGAGATACACGACGATCGAGCTTGGCACTTTTTGAATGCTCAATCTCAAAATACAAAGTAATAAACATACTAATACTTCGGAACGATAATGTGACAATATTCTGTGAACCTATTTTAACTTTAGATCGTCTTCACACATAGTTTATTGACCGAAAGGCAAGATGCAAACCCAGAATTAAACAGTCGCAACATAACTAACACATGCTTACTTAGTTTCGGCCATTTGGATTCCTATAAATGTGATTGTTGATCCCAGGGTAGTTTGGGTGTTGTGGCCTCACTTGTACATGATCACGGCACTACCTGTCTTGGTTGGTTTGGTTTTGGGGTTTACTGTCCCAAAGCAACTCAGGTTATGAGAAACGCGGTAGGGGAGGGTTCAGGAAATTTCTGACATCGCACAGCACACGGGTGCCTAGCTTTTCGCCGCCACCGAAAACTGGCCGCCGAGGCCAGGATTCGATCGCGCGTGGCACAATCAGTCTGAATTGCAGAATAACAGGAAAGAATTGACATGTAAGTGGCAAATCTTGGCTGAGCCTCAGCATTTCCTTCATAACACTGTGCGTATTTGTAAAGAAGAGTCAGCGTGTGATGTCAGGGAAGATGCGGTGGCGCTGGAGACAACATTGACTTTATTGGTGCAGGCAAAAGCCCAGGTCATCTGCTTTTAGTTTACTGTGCTTGCTGTGTCTTCGAGCAGAATTGCCGATATTCCTCCAAAATAGGGTGCGGTTCGTTGCATCGCGCGGCATAACGAAGAATGCGGTATTTTTGCAAGTTTCTTGAGGTCAGATGAAGATGATGAAAGGGATGCATCGGTGGCATAGAGGTAGAAAATCCGCCTCATGTGCAAGAGGACCGTGGCTCGAATCCCGGGGCTGCGCAATTCCTCACCGGACTAAAAAAGAAGGAAAAAACATGTCCACGTGTTTATGGAATTGGATAAACAGGCTTGGGATGCGACCTGATGTCCGTGTACACCTCTGCAAACGCACTCCCTCGCCAGAACAGGATTTGGTCACCCTGGTGTAGTAATTGGCCGCTACCTCCTATGAACACACCAACAAACCCCTGGTCCAGAGTCCCCAGCGGGAGCAACTGACCACGGCGGCCGTCAGACCTGTATCGCAGCAAAGGGTGCTAAGGATCTCCGGCTCCGGACAGGCAGCTGTTGAAAACGGACCCTGGCAATGTTTAATTTTAGTGTCACGTGCAATGTTTAATTTTCGTGTCACCACACACACACAGAGGTGTGTGTTGTGAAAGAAGTGGAAGTGCTGTTTTGATCGCGACCAAGGTCAGACTTCCCACGTCTGGCGTGACCTCGTTTTGTGTAACGGCTGAATTCACATAATAACATCTTGCTGGAAGTGCTGGGTAGAATTTCAGTGTTGTCTATAAGAGCGGGCGTCACTAGACACAAGACATTGTTCTGCAGTCTCATAGCCCAAATTGCCGTATATCTGACTCTAAAGTTCATGCACAAATCAAAATGCAGTACTGATTCTGCGTATCTCATTTTGAGGAAATACTTACTACGCCCCCCAAAAAAATCCTTTCAAACTCCGACCATGGAAATCCTCTTTCTCCGCCCGCAGATCTATCTCGGAGACACGCTGGAAGTGTCAATTTTTTTTTACGTTCAGTAAGAAAAATGCAAATAACATGCGTGAATTTGCGATGTTTTTGTAAAGCGCAGAGGTTTCCAAGCTTGGATGTATGTCAGAGAAATGACGCTTCTCATAGTGAAGTTCTACGTCCTGATGCGATTGCCGTTTTATGTGCAGTCACTAAACCAAGTGTAAAGCTCTAAAGCAAAGCATACATAGAAAAGCTCCTGAGGCTGAGTATAGATGCAAATAATAGCATTTGAGAGCTCTACCTTATGAATCTGTATGTGTCTTGTGTGTCTTCTAATTTAGCAGCTTCATTAATTCATGCTCCCGTAGTAATGGCATATTCGTAAAATTTTTACTGTATATGTCGGTACCATGTGCTTTTACTATTTATTTATATTCACTTAATTCGCGAATTGTTGATCCTGCTGTTTTTTGAAGTCGTCCGCTGTGAGGTTTAGTGCATTTCTATGAGCTCTCACTGGTCTATTTCGTTTCATATGCAAGTGCCTGTTTGTATGTATCCGCTCACATTCAAATAAAGTATTCAACAGCCCTTGACATAATTTCTGCCTCCAAGCAATCTTCGTATACTCTTTTTTTTTTTAATTTGGGGCAAACAAAGGAAGCTAGCTTAACGACACCCTCCATTGCGTTTTCAGTGCGCGCGAGCGTCGATGGCGCATTTGTGATCATAAAACCGGCGCATTTGTGGTCATAAAAATTTCATACACATTCGTCATTGGATCTCCCGTTGAAGTTCGAGAAATAAAGTACCCAATAAGTCCACAAAAATTCTTACCATTCCTTGTCAGTTAATCAGCAAACTGTATCTTACATTAGCTGTCTGCGTCTAATACATATTTTCCCCGACGATGTCCGCTTTTATAGGAAACTAGTTCCTTTATTCATGTACAGAATCCGTTTAATACATTTAGTGCAGCGTGTGGGAGCTAATGCGACACAATTTATTGTTGCGGGCCTTCAGGGTCCGAAGAACTAGCTGTGACGGAGGCGGTTCACCAGCTGTCTGCTAAACCCTTACTGCGCTCCTCCTACATACAGCGCCCTCTCCTATCGCGCTAAGCAGTCATCTCTGAAACGACCAGCTCACCGGCGGCAGACGGCAGATTTCTCAATTCTAGAACACTATCGGTGCGTTTCAATTCTTAGACGTCTAGCAAGACTGCTTCGTAGACATCTACGTAGACGTCTACAGGTTCGCGTATTGGAACGCGCCTACCTGTCTACGCCTGGCGTCACCTCGCGGCATAAAGGTTGAACTAAAACGTTTGAATAACTATTATAACACTGTTTTCTTTAAAGCTTTGCGACAATACAGGTGAAAACCACGTTTTTAACGGTACGCCGATTTTTTGCAGCAACAATATTGCATGTGTAATCGCCACAAAGCAGATAGACTATTAATCGGTTAACTTGTAGCAGACCGACTTCTCACGCAATGGGCCCGCTCACGAATCGACGGAAAATAATGTTAGTCCGTTTTTGCGTTTTTATTACTGATGCTGAAGTGTACATGCTCTCAGATGTCTCATTCGCGCAGCTATAAGAATGAAAACATGCAAAATACTTTAAACTTAAGAGGATTACGGACGAACGGAGATAACCGGCTACAGCAAAAGAAAAACTGTGCCGTTACACCTGTCGTCTGTAGCCACTATAGGCGAGGAATCCAAAGACAGCAACTCGTTTTAATAATATACAGGCTCAAAAAATCAATGCGCAACAAGCCTGCATCGCTAGACGAGTTCGTTCTTCCGAGATTAACTGAAAATCCGCAGAAAAGTTTGCCACGGCTACTACAGCATGATAGAAACACATACGTGCGCCGTACAGCAGTCGTCCTGACTCCCGGCGAGGTGCCCAGAAAGCGACGAGTTCGTCGATAACATCAAGACTGAAGAAACTCGTCGTCAAGTTAAAAATAAAAAGAAGACAAACAGCATCCAACGCACGCTTTCCTCTTAGAGCTCGATACAAGCATCTGCAGTGTTATGAATCTCACGACCATAAAGACAGCTAAATTAGCCTCAAGCTAGCGTACACATTGACGTAACAACTCACGTTTGAAAGATCGTTCGTATGCATACTCCGGCATTCGCAAAGAGCACGAACACCGTACAGCTACTGCAACCACCGCACGCACGACTCGCTCAGCGCGAACCGCGCACTGTTCGCCATGTCTAGACAGCAAAGTAGTCTGCATCGATGTTGACTTCGGCGAAGCCGTCTTCGCGAGACTGCTTCGCGAGAATTGGAACGCGTCCTAAGATGGCAGCTGCCCGCGTAGCCGTATAAGTAGACGTCTACTAGGGGGTATTGGAACGCATCCTATACCGCGAGGATTTCGCACTGAAAGTTGACTTCTTGGTGGTCGGCAAGCAGGCGCAGCTTTCATGCATGTCATCCACAGCTGCCTGGACCACCGTGCAGCAACGTGCAAGAGAGGATGCGCTGGTCGTGGCAGGTGGCCGAAGCGGAAACATGAGACGCGGCATACGCGCTCCCAGCCAAATTCTCCCGACTTCGGCGGAACAAATGCCATTGCTCCACGGAGCGATCTGGCTTCCACACCTGATCCCAATGTGCCATTAGAACAGACAGCTCTCGCTCCCATCCTTCCATTGCCATACAACTGCCTCAAACGGAGCAGAAAAACTTGATCCGGATCTGCCATTGGAATTTAACAAAGTTTCATGACATTTACAAAACAGTTATTGGAAGGCAATTCTTGCTTGGACAGTTAAATCGGCAGCAATGAAAAACATAATGCCAGGTGTCTCTAAAATGGAAGCCCAACTTCTAGATAATCTAAATACGACGCGTACTGTCATCCCTTGAACTTAAAAACAAAACTGTGTTGCGGTACCCACCATGAGCGGAATTGCTAGCAGCGTTTCAGACCAGACAAATAATCTAGCTCACATTTCACGCATTTTCGTTGAAAAGACAACGCCTGCGATGCTTAGCACTAGTTTATTTATTTATTTATTTATTTCATTGCCCTCAGAGCCCAAGGGCATTTGAGAGAGGAATGGGGTAGATTCTAAGACTGTCAAAACAAAAACAGCAGTAAAATAAACACATATAACAAAATTTAAGTGCGATTCACGGAGAAAACAAAATGAAGACGTCACATCAATGGAATAACGAAGTGAACAATAAAATGGCATTGATTACAAGTAAAGAAAAAGCAGAGAAGCTACGCAGCATAAGAGTAATGTTTACAAAGAAACAAGACGACGAAAAAACTACACTCAACGCAATAATATGCGCCTGCCAAAAAAAAACAACAACAAAAAGAACAAACAATTTTGAAAGATTGTTGTCAGCAGAAAAATGTGCTAAAAATAGGAAAGCAAAGACAGAACACCAATTTAAAGCAGCTTTGGACGAGTTGTCAGATCTGCTGACAATAGCTCGGGGAAGGTGATTACAACTTGCTGATGCACTGGGGATGAATAACCTGTTGAAATAGTTGGTGTTGCATGAAGGAACACCACCCTTACGACGATGGTGGATGCTAGCTGAAACGTAGCAAGATGAGCTTATCAGTTTATTCTTAAGGGCGCGGTTGTCATAATGTTTCTTATGAAACTAGGAAACAGGCACAGAAGAAATATTTTTCGACTCTGTGTTAGCATTGGTAATGATTAACTTACGTTCATAGCAGTGACGCTGGACTCACGATAATAATTAAACAGAATGAAGCTAACTGCCCAGTGCTGTACAGATTGAAGTTGATTGATGAGCTTCTCTTGGCTGGAGCCGCAATAGATGCTGCATATTCTTATTTAGTATGAATTTAAGATTTATAAAGAATGATTAGTTATATGGGGTTTTATGGCACATAAGCAACTGTAGCTATTATGCGCCAAAGAAAAGGTTAGATGGTCTATTAAGTGCCTAGATGTAACATACCTATATTTGATTTATAACATTGGCTTTCTAGAGAAACGTAAAAGGAAGAGAAAGTCGGCGAGTGCTTGTTCTCCTAAAAGCAATGCAGGTTGAAATGGAATCTGTTGATGGCAAAAAAAAGGCAGTAAAAATGTTTTTCCTATGTTCTTTGAGTTGTGAGCACGTGATTAAAATGTGATTAACTGTGAGCTGATCACCACAGATTTCACACACGGGTTTGTCTTTTTTTGCTAGCAGAAAATTATGGGTAATGTGTGTGG
Source organism: Amblyomma maculatum (assembly GCF_055883805.1). Classification (NCBI taxonomy): domain Eukaryota; kingdom Metazoa; phylum Arthropoda; class Arachnida; order Ixodida; family Ixodidae; genus Amblyomma; species Amblyomma maculatum. The sequence continues at coordinate 123,333,418 of NC_139350.1, forward strand.
GTGTCCTATGCACAGAGGACATTGAATTACCTCGATGAAACGTTTCTGATGTTGACATGATTGCTTTTTTCCTACTATGGGTTTGACGGAGTTAAGCTTGTTGTTTGCTTGGTTTTCCCAAGCAGCCCGTCATTTAGCTCTTAATTTGCTGTGCACTGACTTCATGCAATCTATGTGTGGCATGTTGATTAGTTTTATTAGCACATTTTTCGCACGCGCAGCACGATCAGCTGCTCTTTCACTACCCCTACTCCCGTATTACTGGGAACCTAGCAAAGTCTTGTAGTGTGGTTTCATGTTGTGACGTTTACTATGTTGTGTATAATGCTTCCTATCAATGGCTCAACAACGTTTTTGGAGTTTATTGCAGTGATGACGCTTAAATATTCTATGTAAATGATGCCATTTCTGAAGTTCTCATCCAACATTTTCTCAAACATCGTAGCATTCGGCAGTAACAATTTATGCCCACTGAGGTAATCGTACTGGTTTCTCTGTTTTGTCCTGTAAAATTGCACTACCAACATGGTCTCCAGTTTCTACCGGCATAAAATGCGATATAATTTCTATATATTGTTTCTTTTAGTGCCAAGTATTCTTGTAATATAAGCTCATGTGGTCTGTGTGTATTTTGAAAATGCGTTAGCTTGAGGTCGAAAACTGCGGGGAGGATGTACCATGGTTGGAATGGACGATGCATTTGGACAATACTTTGCATTACACTCCTTATGTCTAAGTCCTGGCACTTTTGTTCGAAGTGCATGAGCAACGGCTTAATCAACAAAGGCTTGTTGAAGATCATTCTAGATATACATTTTGTGACTACAAAATGACAGAGATGTTTGGGCTGAGTATGAGAGATAGGGAGGAGGAGGGAAGGCATGAATGTCAACCAGAAAGGCCTCCGGGGTTGGCTACCCTACACTGAGGATGAAAGAGAGGAAGAGAAAAGGGACTTCAAGCACAGTCAAAGTTTGTGACTCAAACCAGCGGCTGTTAGATAACTAAACAGTGCCCTTTATGCCTTGAAGACCATCAACTGTCATGGCCACGGACCAAGGAACTTATCCGCCGTTAAAGGGCGGGAATCGAGGTGGTCCAGCGCACAACCCAACTCTTGTCCTTCATTCACAAATGCAGGACATTCACACAGCAGATGTTCTATTGCCTGTTCACAGCCACAATTTTCACAGGCAGGAATGTCGGCCATTCTGATCTTTAAAGCATATTCGTTCATGAAAGCAACATCGACTCATAAATGGCACAGCAACATTGCTTCTCGAAACGCTATCTGATGGGAAAGGCCAAGGCGCAGTCTAGGGTCCAGTGCTCTGAGGCGTCGGTTGCAAAACTCCCCAGTGTTCCACGCTGAAAATTTTAAAGATGGATGTACATGTTCGTGCATTTCTTCTATCTTCTTACGCTGGCTATTAGGGATATTTTGTAAGTACAGAATGCTAACCGCAAACCAAAGTTATGTATAAGGTCTAGTCGTGTCCAGTAAGATGGCCTTGCTTTGCATCCGTAGGTTAACTTGGAGCGCACCACAGGGCCATAAAGTTGAAAAAGGCATGTTCGGTCGGACCATGGCGCATCCGTCGTTCTTCAGGCCTCACACATTTCAGGTGCTTCAGATATCAGATAGCAAATACCGGGGCTGGAAAACATCTTTTCTTTCCTTTTGTATATACAATAAATAACCACTACTACCACCACCACCACCGGTCGGACCACCCCCCCCCCCCCTCCCCAGTTGTCGACTTTATATAGAAGTAATTCTACAAGACTAGAAGAAAGATGAAAATTGGGGCCTGTGCAACCCAGGATGAGATTAGTGTTGTTGGTTACACGGTCTACCTGCATCTTCCAGAAAGATCTCGAGAAAAAAATTCGCCGAGATATTTGTAATCGGGCACAAATTCGAGGGAACTAGTGTTAATGTGATATAAAAGCAATGTAGTATTACGCCGCGGAACTCGCATGTTGTAGCATTTATTAGTGCTTTATTCCATGTTCCACGTGTTAACCCAGTCAAGAACATTGTTAATATCGGAATTAAGAAGGCACGTCAGAATGACTGTTAATTGCGCGGTATATGACGTACTCCTCTGCAAAAAGATTGATTAATAAACATAAACTATTAGGTAAGCCGTTAATATAGTTGAGAAAAAGCAAAGATCCCAGCACGCAACCTTGTGGCGCGCCTGAATGAACTGGAAAAGTGAAGAAAGAAGTATTATTAGCTGCAACAAATTGCGAACGATCCGTGAGAAAGCAATGCAGCCATGCGAGAACGTTAGCGCATAGCCGGTTAGCATCAAGGTTAAGTTTACTCAGTGCGATAGTGGCACCTAATCCGTCAAGGGCAGCAGCGACTATATAAATGGATTCGTTCTGATCGCAAAGGGTAAATTTCGATAGGGATGAAACACTTTAGTATACATTTATCTGCGTGAAGGATGGATGGTGTGAGTGCGCGTTGCCAAATGTGTCAAACCGGAAATTCGCACTACTGGATATTTTGTACTCCATAGTTGCTTCAGGATTTTGCACGCGCCGAAAGAGGTAAACCTTTCGCGGTCAGCTAGTGCATCATGCTTACCTGCATAACACGAAATGTTCGCAACAAGCAATAATATAGAGCTGCGCGTTTATTTAAAACAGTCGTTTGCAATTCTTTATTTTCACATGCAAGCGATTGAGAGAACTCGGCGACAACGGCATAGAGGAAGTGAAAAATTTCCAACGTCCTGGAAATGCGTCGCTCTTGCCGTTCGAGTCGCCGCGACAGCTCAAGACAGGCTTAATTTGTTTTGCCGCGGCAGAAATCGGTAGCGCTTTGGCTTGCATGTGAAACAGTCTTAGCTGCTGGATTCTAAAAGCATACTGTTGCAGTCTTTCGCGCGGCTTACCTCTTCCTATTTCAACCCACAGAAAAGAAGCAACTGCAATCAAAATAAAGATTTTGCATTCACCGTGCATTCTAAATCCCCGGCTGTGCCGATCCACAGAAGCCTGGCCAGGAGTTCTGATGCAGCAAAGCACATTTGGCACGTAGCCGGGATGTCTCATAAATGTGGACGGCCGCCCCGAAATTTTCGATGATATAAAACGTTTAGCAAAACTAAAAAAGTCTGTCATACTTAAGTGACCCAATGCAAAAGAACCCGAAGGAGGCGGCTGAAAAAGGACGGCACGGACGGATGACCCGGGTAGGGTGCATTCATCCGGATTGTCAGTCCCGATCCCTTTTCTCCTTGCCGTTTATGTATGCACTCGCTCATCAATTGATAGAGAAAACTAGCTCGAAAGCATGCGCTGCTAAAAATTTGTCTTAGGTCTACCAACTTAGCATTCGTATTCGCCAGTAATAAAATGCGCGCTGGAGATGAGTCAATTTTCGTTCGGCCGCAACTGTAGAATAGTCTGCATTCCTCTTTTTCACCGCAGCTATCCAAGCATCTCGCTTCTCGGGATACAGCTTCGCTGACGTAAGTTGAAAAAAAAAAAAACAAGCATTTCTGGCGTTTTGCCATAAAAGTAATTATTGCAGCCATGCAGTGAGCTGGCATTGTGCCTGTGCGATTAGGCCTGTGCTTTTCATGAAGCGGAGCAGTGCCTGGGAGGCCTTCACCGCAGACGATCGCCGTGGCCAGGGACCTAAAATCTTAATTTCAGTCAATGGGCGTCCATCTAGATGCTCCAGCGTATGGCACAGACACTGTCTTTCCTCGCTGTATATAGGGCAGTCACATAGAATGTGGCCTATAGACTCGTCGCATCCATAGTTTGTACATGCAGGGCTGTTTGCCATGTCTATCATAAACGAATACGAGTATGTGAATGCTATACCAACCCACAGGCGGCACAGCAAAGTTTCTTCGCGTCGGGTTAGGCCAGGTGGAAGCAGTAGCTTCAGGTCAGGGTCCAAGGATTTTAAGCGGCAGTTCGCAAACTCGCCAGAATTCCACAAGGAGAGTATGTGTTCCCGCGCAAGTGCGCGAAGCCTGCCCGCTGCGTCTGCCCTGGAAAAGGGAATCAACTTACAATCGTCGTCTTGGTGGGCTGTTCTTGCGACCTCGTCCGCCCGAAGATTGCCCGCTATGCCGCTGTGTCCTGGAAGCCATTGGAAGATGATGCAATGTTCTCCATTAATTGCACAGTGATTAATTTGTCGTATTTCCGCAACGAGTTGTTCATGGGTTCATTTGACTGGTTTTACACTCATTTAATCTGTGTAGTTCATTGCATTGATGGTTTCCATGAATATAGGATTGACTTCGGTGCTTTAGGTTCCGCAGAGCCCATAGCTTTCTAATTTATTAAAGATTATTAATGCAATTTAGTAATATAATACTATATTGAAATATAATCGCTAATAGAATCAGGACAACCTAAGACTGCAATCAAGCAAAGAATCGAGCAGGTTTTCGGAAACGATACTCTACCATCGATCATATCCATACCATCAACCAGGTGATAGACAAATGCTCGGAATATAACCAGCCCTTTACACAGCATTCATTGATTACGAAAAAGCATTTGACTAAGTAGAAACCTCGGCGGTGATGCAGGCATTGCGAAATCAGGGGGTAGACGAGCCGTACGTGAAAGTCCTGGAAGATATATATATACTGGCTGCCCAGCAACCATAGTTCTGCATAAAGAAAGTAACAAAATTCCCAGAAATAAAGGTGTTAGGCAAGGTGCCACGATCTCCCCAGTGCTATTCACAGCTTGCTTAGAGGAAGTATTCAGAGACTTGAAATGGAAGCACTTAGGGATAAGGGTAGATGGAGAATACCTCAGTAATGTGCAATTTGCTGATGACATTGCTTTGCTAAGTAACTCAGATGAACTGCACAGAATGATTGGTGACCTAGACAGAAAAAGTAGAAAGGTAGGCTTGAAAATCAGTGTGCAGAAGACTAAAGTAATGTTCAACAGCCTCGAGAAGGAACAGCAGTTTACGTTAGGGAGCGAAGCACTGGAAGTAGTAGGCGAATATGTCTACTTAGGACAGGTAGTAACCGCAGATCCGGACCATGAAAAGGAAATAACAAGAAGAATAAGATTGGGATGGAGTGCATTTGGCAGGCGCTCGCAGATTATGACTAGCAGCTTACCGGTATCGCTCAAGAGGAAGGCATCTTACGTACTCACCTACGGGGCTGAAACGTGGAGGCTAACCAAGAGGGTTCTACTTAAGTTGAGTACAACGCAGAGGGCTATGCAACGAAAAAGGTACGGGTAACATTAGGAGATGAGAAGCGTGCAGAGTGGGTAAAAAAAAAATAACTCATGTTACTGACATTCTAGTGGAAACCAAGAAGAAGAAATACGCATGGGCAGGACATGTAGGGCGAAGAGAGGAAACCGATGGTCTCATAGGGTAACAAACTGGATTCCAAGGGAAGGAAAGCGTAGCAGGGGGCGGCAGAAAATTAACTGGGCGGATGAGGTTAAGAAGTTCGCAGGGGTCAAGTGGATGCAGCTAGCACGGAACCGGGTTAATTAGAGAAATATGGGAGAGGCCTTCACCCGGCAGTGGGTAAAGTCAGACTGATGATGATGATGATGATGATGATGATGATGATGATGATGATATTGAAATCTATATACATAGTGTCACAAGTGTATATTCTCAAAGTTTCCCAACCCTGTTTCCTTGCTAACCTATAGGGCGTCTCCTGTCGAGCAAAGCTTCAGAAATCCGAGTTGGTATTCAAATAGCAGTTTCAACTTGAGAAGTCGCGAATTTGTTATATAATTTCCTTTCTCATCGTTTCGAAGCTAAAATCAATATAGATCGGGGAAGATAGTCACTTTTTTTATCGTAGTGTCAGAGAGGTAGACTTACAACGCACACATCGGCAGCGTGGCATGCAACGAGAAACAGCTTGAAGAACCGTGAAGAAGCTATAAGCTACACTCCCATCCCTGCTAATTCCCAGATTGTCCAAACAGCGGCAGAGAGCCATCCCTTCAATCAAATAAAGGTTTTATTCAATAATGCATCCCCTGCCATGTGCATTATAATTATTTTAGCAACCAGAAACTGCAGTCTAAGTTCTCCGTCATGTATGTTGTTGAGGCAGCTAGGTGCTATTTCGTCTAATACTTCATTGATTGGTGTCATTTTTATGTCACGTGCGTCATGAGTCCGACTGGTTTTAGGAGCTAAAGAGCCCTGCTTCCTCCTGCACAGAACTAGGGGGGGGGGGGGGGGGGGGGGGGGGGGGGATTCAGGGTAGCATGTACTGCTGATAACTTCTTTTTCTTTACGCCGATCCATTCCGCTTATGTTTGAGTGACCAATAACTAGGTTATCAAATCTTGCCTTTCTTTTTTTATAGATGATATCACTGTACTATTTCACACTACAGCGCTGTTTCATAAATAGCGGCTGTGAAAACTCCGCAGATAGTAAGTCATTCGCCTCCTTTAAACTCTTATTTATTAAAACAATAAACGGTTTCAGTTACTTCAATTTATTCTCTTCGCAAGACTGAGTGAAAGGGTGTATAGTTGGTTTTTCGGTTTGATAATAACCCTTGGCATCATGGCACGTCCCTCAATGTTTACGCTACTGTTTATGTTGCCGATGTGATTTACTTCGGAAGGCGTTTTTGAAAACGTTCATGCATGTTTCATAAGCACTACTCGCATCATTAAGTACAAGAGCGTCCCTCCAATCAGTATGCATTTGGCGTGCCGAAAGTTTTTATTGTGTCAGGCGTTATTTCGAGATAGCTCTGAACATTTGACTTATTGGGTTTTTAAAAGTTAGCACTCGTGATAATGAAGAAAATTGGCTTAATGTTGTTAATACTACTGCTAATCTTCCCCGATATGATGTCTTCAGCTGTGTGGTTTCTAATAAAGAAGTCAAGCATGGTACGCTTTTTCACTGTATGCTTCGGGTCACTAAAGACATTGCAGAAGCCTTCACTTTGCATGCTGGCTCTAAAATCAGCAGCAGGACCAATTTATTTTTAAGGCAGAAGCTTTTAACAGCTTATACTAGCTGCCATGACCCTGGCAGTCCGGCAACAATCATGTCACACCTTAGCTAGTAATAGTTATAGTTAATAACTAACTAGTCACTAACCAGTACTAATTAGTCCTTGGTTAGGACTAGTCATGGGTAATGATGAGATGACTGTCACTATAACGTCATCACATAGTGACGCCATCGGCCGTGACGTTATGATGACGTCACATCTGAAGTGTCTAATAACCGGAACTGACATGCGGTCATGACGTTACGACTGGTCATGACGTCACCAGACAATTCACGCCTATACGAAGCTGATCCCGTCGTGTGGTGCCTTTTATTTGGCGCTTCCTCGAACGCCGCATCACACAGGATATAGAAGCTGACGCCGTACAGCATGGCATCAGCGGTGGTTCAAATTGGTTTACAGGAAAAATGCGCAGTATCTGTCACAATTCTCTGCGGACACCTGTACCGAGCCGTAAGGAAAAGTAGGAAGATGGAAGGGAAAGATGAAAGAGAGAGAGGTGCCGTAGTGGAGGGCTGCGTACCACCGTAAGATGAAAGATGGAAGAGAGAGAGAGAGAGATGCCGTAGTGGAGGGCTGCGTACCACCGCACTATAAATGCTTTCGCCTAATCGCAATTTAGTGGTCCAAAGCACCACCTAGCATTTTTTCAATATCTCAACTGATATTGCGACCTTCTGTAAGAAACCCCACTCTACTTGCTATCTTTCTTATTACGTAAAGCTTCACAATTTTTAGAGATTATGCTATATTAATTTAGTATCTCACAACCGGGTACAGAAGTCAGAACAGATATGAAACCAATACTGCTATATTTCGAGTTCATGTATCAGTGAATGTAACCTGCTAGTACTAAGCATAGTGGCGACATCCGCCTCGCGTGCGAGAACACCATGGTTTCAATCCATGTGCCACACAATTCCCCATCGGATAAGAGAAAAACCGCGCGTAGATGCAGTCGCACTACCCAGATCTTTGATGTGCGGCCTAACCTCGGTGACCACCTCTGGAAACCCACTCCCTTCCCAGAACAGGACCACTCTGGTGTCTTAACTGGCTACCACCTTCCACGTATATGCCATGAACCTTCGGCCGCTGCTATGTAATGTAAAAAGGCGGCTGTCAGACCTGTGACGCAGCGGAGGGTGAATTTCTGGCTCCGACCCAGCCGCCACTGCAAACCTGACATCGTTTAACGCTAGAACCTTATCAAATGAGGCTAGTCGAGCCGCGCTATACGAGGAAATAGTGGACATTTAATAGGCTATAATAGGGCTTAGTGAGGTTAGAAGGAGAAATGAGGCATATACAGTATTTATTGACCTGGAAGTATTTGCCTGACTTGTCGACCGGAATATAATTGCGATACGCATGAAAGCGGCACAGGTCGAGCACCCAGTCTTGAATGCAACCTTTCTCAATGTGTAGCGAACGATCTTTGCCTCAACAATCTTTTATGCACGTTCTGTTTGCATATTGCTGAGTTCAAATTTCACAAAAATTCTTCTTCTCGCAGAAAAAAAAAAAAAACTACCGTTATTGTGTTTTATAATTATTAGTTATGTCAATAATTGATTTATCGACTAAATTAAAGGATTTACACATTATCGACTGACCCAGACATAATGCAGGTATGCAGAAAACGAGCATTTCGTGTTAGGAACAGCATGGGAACCCCCTTAAGCGAGCGCGTGGAGGGGCTGAACAATTGAACAGCTACACCTTCTACCCCCCCCCCCCCCCCCCCCCCGCTCAACCTCATTCTCTGCTGTCGCCCCAGTCGTCAGGTTGCCCCCTCTCGCCGTGTGCACAGTCGCGGGCTTCCGGCTTGAACAAGCTCACCAAGAACTGCCATCCTTTTTACCCGGTTCGGGCAACAGAAGAGCCCCCGGTGGTTTCTATTGAGGCCAAATAGGATTAGCGGAGGGATTAAAGGATTTTCGGGTCGGTGCCGGTTATCCTCGCCGCACGCGATGTTGGCGGTGGGCTGGTTACAAAATGAAGCTCAAATCGAAGAAGCAGAGAAAATCAACAGAAGGTTCGCCCGCGGAACTGCCCCCAACAAATGGAATAATGGGCGGGCTGCTCTCCCATGCACGTGAGCGTCTCTTGTGTGCTCGGGACTTACGTCGAGCCGCCGGCCAGTGATTCGGTTAGCCCGCTAGCGTGCGCCATTGAGCGGTGCCTCTTGATGTAGCCACCCACGTTGGGCCGTCTTTATTTCTCGGCAAGAGCAGGCATACTGCTTCGGCAAAAGGAGAGGGAGGGGAAGAAAAATAATAAAAAGAAGGAATACCTGAAAAGTCCCTTTACTAAGCTGTTCAACCTACGCCAAAAGAGAGGGGAGGGACAACTTCGATGAAGCCAGCGAGGAAGGGGTAGGGCTCCGCAGGCGTGAAAAGAGCACTGCCACGACGGCAGCAACGTCCGAGTCAAACGCTAGGGTGGTCGCGACCGGGAACCGCGAGAAGAGGCAGTGGTCGGTGACAGATGCTTCACGACCAGCGAGAGTAGACCGGCCGCAGTCGCCTCGCGACGTGTTCTTCAATGCCGAGGGGCCACTCGCCCGTCCCACGCCGGAAAAGTAGCGTCAGCCATGGAAGTACATGTGACCTCTCCGTGAGTAACGCCGCAGTGTCATTTTCTCGAGTAACATGTATGTGTCTTGCTATTACTATTTGCGCTTAACGCTCGCGTCTGTTTTTGCGATTAAGAATTTTTAAAAATATGTCAGAGTAGCCATGTTTGCTAGTTGGTGAAAGTCAGATGTGACAGAACCCGCGATAAAGACACGAGCATCAGACACCATTAAATAGCACTCAACAGAACTAGTCCAGCGCCCTCCTGCGTCCTTTGGGCCTCGGTGCTCGTGTGTTTTTCGCCCGCTGTATAGTAATGCTTGCAGATGTGAGAGCGGCAACTTTTCGGAATGAGAAGTTTCGAGGCGGCGTCGCAGATCTCGTTTCACGTCGGTTTGAGTAATGAAAGGTCTTTTGTATTTCATTTGTGGATCTAGCGTTAAATGTCTGTCACATGGACAGTATATGACACATATCGACAGAAATTCCTGAAGTCGCACTTGCATGCTCAAATCATTCTAAGTTTGTTGCTGAGGCAGGATAAATGGTAAGGAAATCCTGCACCGCACGATCACAACAATAACGTGCCTTGCTGCTCCACGTGAAAAGCGGCAAAAAACAAATCGTACTGTGCTGCATTTCATGTCGCAAAAAGCGTCAGTGTCGATTGTGTACTCGTCGAGAGATTTCGGTTCCTATGAGCTTACTATGTACTGTACGTTGTCGACAGCAAGTGTTGAATAAATATTAATCTTATTACCCTTGATGACGACAGGTTTTAGCAGTGAGGTTGAGTGGCCAGTGGAAAACGTTTCGCAGTACCTGGGCTGCTGTCGCTTTCTTTTGAAAGCTATGGCAAAGTAATTCTCCCTTCCGTAATTTACCTTTCTTATGCTTTCGTCACGCCCTTGTTAAGGTGCACAACCAGAATGAATTTAATGTTCGCGTAATCTAGCATAAACTAACTTAGAGCACTGGCGATTACCAACCGTAAGCCTTTCTGCACAAATTTTTCTTCCGGTGGCAAATGATTCATTGCGGCCGGTAATTCTTGCCCATACTCGATGCAAACCAGCAGGTGCGGGTACCGCAATCCCTCCATAAAATTTGGTTCTTTAAACCCGCTAGTATATGTTTGCCCTAAACTGTTAGAGTACATTTAGATGTAAATCATCGATGCAGACAAGGGTGTGAAAAAAAAATAATATGAGCCTTGACAATGTGTATTACCGGTATACCTCAGCAATACTGACAAGAGCTATACCTTCGCGCCATGTAGCACTGAACCAAAGCGTGGGATTCTTTCCTTGGGAGAGCTCACTTGAATACCAGCCGATTTTTTTGTTTCTTGTGCATGGCTCGCGCTTATATCCGGCGAAGATTTTACGCGACTAAGTTGCAGAGCTCCACAAAAAGTTGCGGCCATGCAGGAATGAATAACGTAGTAACTATCGGACAACTCTGCCCGCGGAGAGCAAAAACGCCAAGGTGCATACCGGGAACTGTCTTAGGTGTTCTCCAGAACCTTCCGAGAATCACTGAGGTGAAACGTAACCTTAGTAGTAGCGAAATTGTCGCCGCCCGACGATCTGCTGAAGATGGAAAAGATGCGCTCTGAGATGTTTATGAGAGGATAGCGGCTGTATAGAACATGGGCACGAAAGTCCGCCGTGCTTAGCTTTGCGTGTGCCACCGACCTCTCCACGCTTCCCCGAAGTTCGAACTCCCTAGTACCCGATGCGGGGGTCGACGACCGGCGCTAAGCACGAGGGATTAGAAAAAAAAAAAAAAAAGGTGAAGGGACCAAGCAGGTGAAAAGGGTGGGGAAACGTGAAAGGGTGACGACCCGAGCGGTCCAAAGAAGCATGAAAGCGATCTGCGGACATGGATGAGCAGAGTAGCCAGAGAAAGTGCCTTAGGAAGTCTCCCCTCCCAGAACGACACCAGTAGCCGAATGGCATAGCCTACAAGCCTTGCCCGCCACAATTTTGTCTTCAGAAGAACCGAACCGAGGGGAGCCACCGATATGTCCGCGTTCCGCCACGTCGCCCCCGTCATGGCTATGTCGAAGCAACGTACGAACAGATACTCGAAAAGTGTAATTGTACCAGCAAATTTCTACTATTCTTTTTTAAGGTTAAAACTGCATCACAAGCGGTGAGTTGACCTATTATCTGTGCTAACAGTCCCTTACATTTACGGAAACTAAGGCATATAATTCACAGTAATGTACATACCCATGCCTGTTGGCAGTTTCAGGCGTAGCGTGTACAGCTCGTTCCACCGAAAAGCCGCCGCCGTCTTAGGTGGGGTGGTCAGGAAATATCGTAATTAGTCGACAGGATCATTATGACACAAGCACATGGCCTCGTGCGGGAATTTCAAACGCCTCAAATTCAAATAAATGTAGCGAATTCGGGGAAGGTCCAAATGAAGTAAAAATTGGCGATGAGGTACTACCTACTAATATAGCGGTATTTCATAAAATGGAAGTAATTCAATAGAATAAATTTTTAGTTCGAACCATGGCCCTCTCTCTGAATGCAAGGCGGGAACGCAGCGAACAATTGAGGGGTACTTGATCAAACCGTCGTGGTGCGTATGACTTACTAGCGTACGTACATGTGCTTTGGACGTGCACTAATCTCAGAGTATTAATTATTTAAAATTTTAATAATTTAAGCGAAAAACATCTTTTGAACTATGCGTAATGAACAGGTGATCTAAAAGGTGCTATGGAGTCATTTATTAAAATAAATATTGATTGATTGATCAAGGCGAAGCTTAAACGTTTTCAATTTTTTTTTTTTTGTGTGTGTGTGGGTAAAATCTATATTTTATAAATTCATGCTCCACCATATGCTCTAGCTGTTCTTGGAGTGAAATGAGGAAAAGCTAAATTTGAAGAAGCCTTGCCTTCCACAAAAAAATTGTCTATTGATATAGGTCACTACTAAAGATTTGAAAACTGTAGTTGGATACAACTTAAGTAGACAGCAACCGTTATACAATTCTTCCGTGACGGAAAATAGGCCTCTGTTAAGGTTTCTCTGGTTACCTCAATAAAAAGCTCGCCATCAGGCCAATTTAAAAGCCCAACCATTTCGATGCTCCTGGCTTGTGGGGTAAAGTCAAATATTAAAACTGATCCTGTTAATTGTTCAGGGGAGTTATACAGACGCCGCGTACCACAGCTCATACCCCTTTAGGAATTCCTTTTTCGTTAAGTAGTATCCTTGCCTACACTGTGTGATCCGAACACTACGACCTCCGCATTTCGCCTCCAGTGTCCGCTTAGCTACAGGTTACAGCGATGGCTATTAAATCGCCGACTTTGCTAAGTATTTGCCTTACGTGTAATAGCGTTCAGCAGCGCCAACCCCGGTCACAGCGGCGGACGTAGTACGCCCTCGATTACCGCCGGTACGTGTCATGTGGAGCTTGATTTAACTGGGCGAGGCGAGTTGTAGGATAACTCTCCCACGCTACCTACAAGACACTAGGGCTGCCAGAATCTAGGCATTCTTCAGGCTAGTCAGGGAATACATGTTGTGCAAATAATGAGCTCATGATGAGATACATGCGAAGGCAGCCAGCCAACACTGATTATAGGGAAAACGTAAGGGACGTTTTTCTTTTTCTTTTGCGGTGATACCAATGTGAAATCTTAATGTAATCCTGGAGATAACTTATTGCAAAGTAGAAGAAAGAACAACTACCGATGTTCGGAAAAAAAAAAAAAGTTTCGTAGACAAGGACGTAAAAAGAAGACACGCACACAGCGCTCCCCCCCCCCCCCTTTTTTTTTTGTTCTCTTAGATCATGTGCCAAAAGCCCAAGTATCTACCCTTTCGTATGCTTTCATCTGTGTCAATGGCTGCTGTCTCCTTTTGTGTGTAAGACATAACGAGCCCACCCTATCCCTATACCTGTTTGCTAACCAGCTACAACCGTGAGATTACCACGCACTAAAAAAAAATTCATAATCTTTGTTCAGGGACGAAAATAAGGGCAATTCATTCACGTTAAAGGTATCCGTCCTCTTTTAACTTGCCGTGCTGGCTCACGTGTTAAGGCGCTCGGCTAGTGAGACCCAGGACGCGCGTTCAATGCCGGCTACAGCGGCCGCGTTTCGATGAACCTGAAACGTAAGGCGCCCATTGTCAAGCCTCAGGTGATCTCTCCACTGCGGCGTCCCTCATAGTCCTAATGACTTCGGGAAGTTAAACTGAATATACAGCGACCGTATATCACTTTTTTCATCCAAGGAGACAGCTTCACTATGCTGTGTGTAATGTTCGCAGTATGCGTAATTAACTACATGCAAATTTTTATTCGCTGCAGTTAGCGCACATATTTATAATGAAAGCTTACAGGCAGCGGCATTCAACGTTAGTTCTGTTTTGTAGACTTTAGCAACCCGTCTATGTCCTGAGGTACCCATGCCTAAAATTTCAGCCCATCATTACGCATGCGAGACCACAACACTCGGCAGGAAGCGTTGTTGTTTTACCAAATAACATACGGCACATACCCGCGCAGGTCGATTGGCCAAGAATTGGGAAATAAACAAATAGAGAATAGAGAAAGTAATAGATGTATACTTACGTGTATAAAAATAATATGATTGGAGGGATAGAGTAAAAGGAACGAAAATGTGAAGCTCCTCCCTGGAGCTTTGGTATCACTCTAATTTTTCTTCTTCGTTGCTCGTGGAACCGTTAACACCTATCCGGTCCTCTGTATTTACTGACATCTTAAACGAATATTGAAAAGAAGTTTACATAAAAAAAAATGTAAACGCTCTAACGTACAAGAAGGAAAAACATGCCCAACTATCGAGAAAACTTAAATGCAGTATTGAAGAGTACGCCTCACAAATCCAAAAAGCCAGTCAGAATTAGTGATAATAACGAAGGTTTCAGGCACACTGCGTGCGGCAACGGAAATAACGTGAAAGCATTCTTGTATAGGAAATACACGATTGCTTATGAATCGATTACAAAGATACCGGTATAAAAGCGATGTCGAGCTTTGAGGGTAGGGGTGCATAACCCTGGCTCCGCAACGGTGACTCAGTAGCATGGTTTGTGGGGTTTAACGTCCCAAAGCGACTCAGGCTATGAGAGACGCCGTAGTGGAGGACTCCGGAAGTTTCGACCACCTGGGGTTCTTCGACGTGCACTGACATCGCACAGCACACGAGCGCCTTGCTTTTCGCCTCAATCGAAAAGAGGCCGCCGAGGCCGGGATTCGATCCCGCGTCCTTGGGGACAGTAGTCAAGTGCCGTAACCACTGCGTCACCCCGGCGGGGCGACTCAGTAGCATATGGGAGCGCGACTACTGATAGGACTCCGATGTATTTCAGATTAAGAGTAGCTAGCTGCGTAGGTAAATAATAGAGTAGAGTGCATGACCGCACTTAACGCTGCGGTTTCGGGTGTTAAGCGCGCCGTGGCGGCAGAATTCCCTTGCTCTATATGCTGAATCAAGTGTGAACGTACCACCACCATTAGGTGGATTCTTTTGCACTAATCGCCCAAGCACTTTTTATTTACTGGATGTAATTCTGACTTTACGTCTTTCCAAAGGGTAGCATCAAGAGAAAAAAAAAAAGTAGTACAGCGCGGCTTGTCAACGTTCACTGTTCTGTTCAGTCAAAATGCTGCTTGTAGCGTACCTTTTTCCTGCGCAGTTAAGGAGGTAGCTGTATTAGGGTACAGGCTATTTCGTCATGACCTCCTACCTGAGAGATATGGAGGGGACATGCCTGCATAAGGAGTAAAACCTCTATCTAACATTGTTCATAGCGGCACATGTGAACCTACCAGTGAGCAGAATCGCTCTTTCAGGCTTTTCAAACGCAGCTGTCTTTGACGTGATGTCGTGAGAGCCCCTGCATGTCTCATTCTCACGCAGTTGAGAGTCTCTCGAGCGCAGTTTGCCGAAGGGGAGCGATTGGCCGTTTGTGAACGCGTTACAGTGAGAGCGCGTATGCAAGACAGCTCTTGTAGCCCTTACAAATCTGGCGAATGAGGCCGGAACCGCAGCCCCGAGTCAACAACGACGTCAGAGCGCAACTCACTCCCAGCTACTGGACGTGCGGAGAAGAGCCTAGAAACGGTTATCCGAGACCGTAGCGTATGCTTTAGCCATACCTACCAGGGAAAAGAAACAGAGGAAGAGTACAAGAGCTGCCCTTGAAAGGGAGTAATACGTTGTGCAGGCGAAGCGATCGGACGAAAGTTGAGACGGTGCACTCCTGGGGCCTCTTCCGACGCGCCGGGATAGTCGAACATAGAGGGAAGAATGGCGTCGGTTTAACTCCCAGGGAGACTGCCACAAAGGAGAAAAGGCGCACAGATTCGCGGATGTCCATCTGGGATGGAGCGGACGAGTAGGAGCGTGAAGAGGCTGCATCGCTCGGTTTCGGGGTGCTGCTCGTGCATCATTGTGAGTGCGTGCATTCGTGAGTGCGCTCGCTCGGGCGGATATGTTTGCACGTGCATTTACGTCAAGTGGTCTGTTCGCGGGGATGAGCTCACGCTCAACAGGGCTCACCAACTTAGTCAGGAGGCCGCAGGAAGGACTCGCGGGGGGCTTAGCGGAAGCGAATGCAAAAAAAAAAATAGAAACAAAATTGCGTTGCCCATGGAAAAATAAAAACGATGAAGGCGTGAAAAAAGGATGCGGCTAGCGGCGGCGCCTCATTTACGAGGCGCGCATGACGCAAGGCAAGTGTCCGCACTTGCGGCTCTATACGCACGATTCTCACTTGTGTCGCGCTGAACGAACAAAGGTGCGGAATACGCTGGGCGATGGCACCTCCTCCTCCGAAGTTATCGGAAGCCCATGGAGTCGCCGGGTGCTTGTTCCGACCGATGCGCCGTGAAAATCGGCTGGCACTGTGGCGACACTCGATTTTGCCTTCCGATAGGCTTGACTGGCACGCTACGCACTGGTGAGTTCTGGCATTTATTCGATCGACAGCATCCCATAATCGCGTTTCGCTCCACTGAATATACAGTACAGTGTACACCATTACTGCGAAGATTATTTTAAAAAAATTTCCCCCTAAAGCACTGGTTCCTGCGAAACTTCGCACTTACATTGCGCAGCGTGGCAGCTTTTGTGTGGTAGCAAGTTTAACTGCAATACCTGTTCTAGCAACGCGTGATGAAAATGCATTATTGTCTTTACCGGGATGAGGCAAAGAGAAGTTTTTAACGCCAAGCTACCACCAAAGAGCGGCGGTGAGGTCATCTGCTGTTTGCAAACAAAAGCATCAGGCCGAAAAAAAAATAACAAAACAAGCGCAGAGGTAAGCACTGCATGGCTTTTGTGTCCCCTCAGACGAGAGATGGCGCATGCACCAATTTTTGGCGGTGACTTGGCGTTCGCAGTTTTTGGTTCCTTGATGTCGGCACAGGCGATTGCAGGTTTCCGTGATGCGCGGACAAACAAGATAGTACCATTTTCAAACTTGTTTATCAAGTAAAAGTTACCGCAATGTCCAAGCTACATGCGCTGTTTTATAGAAAATGAGCCAGAGGTTGAGGCAGGGAAGTATTCACGATGAAAATGTCCAATGCATAAATGCGCAGCCTATCATGAGATGAAGGTGGGGCAGTAGACCCATTTTCATCGTTTCGCTTTTGTCTAGCCCTGTTTCAAAACTGTTGTCAGTAAGTGACAGGCGTAACATCATGTATTGTTTTTTTTTTTTTGGCCGATTGCTCTCCTTGTGTCAAAATCGAGATGCTGAAACTTGAATTAGGAAAGGAGTATCGTCATCGCGGTGCCGCGGCTATTCTTTCGATTACAGGAAATGCTGTATCCTAAGCTCATCAGTGTAGCTATAGATCGATGATGGAATGCGATATTAGCACGAAATAATGAACGGGATCGACGAAAGTTCTTTTGGCCAAGCATGGAATGAAGTGCATCATGCTCATTGGCCAAGTCTGGTAGTGCTATCGACGCTTCGTAGCCGCGTATGGGTTCCGAGTTTTCGTATAAAAGCTAACGAAGTTAGAACATAGAAATTTTATATTTATGATTTCCTGTATTTTGTGTCGTCTTAGAGCAACTGCATTGTCTGTGGTGTAAAATATAGCTGGTGTACAGAATGACACCGAGCACGTTAATACAAAAAAAAAAAGCTACTAGGCTTTTGGGCGGATTGATGTTATTTATTTGAGCGTGTCCGGTGTAACGCATAACTCCAGTAAGATAGAACTGCTATAAAGTGGATTCGCGGATAGTATAATATGAGCGAGAATTGCAATTTTATAATCATGATATATGTAGAAAGAATGGCATTAAGGTTGTTGTAAAGTGTTTTGAGTGTGAATTTATAAATTGGCAGTCTTGTTTTTCAGAACTTTTTCTTCGAGGTATTGGCCGGCTGCTAGTGGGATATCATAATCAAAGTTGAACGCCGTATGTTAGATGACAACGGAATGTACTAAAACATACGTAGTTCAATTATATCTTAAAAGTTTTACACGCCTTATGTATAACTCGGGCCATCACAGCGGCAGATTCAGATTCCTGCGTGAAGCTGCTAAAGGAGAAGCCCACTGGTCTTAAGATCTGCGGACATTCCATAATGCTTATGAGCGTCTACTTTCTCACGGAATGTGTTTAAAACACCTGAATACATTGTTTTGGCTCCTTGTTTTCAGCTATGAAAATTCTTGACTTTGTTCTTTTATCTGCCACAGTGCGATTTACTGCCTATATGCCGACTTGTACATATTTCAAACTGAACACTGACGGCAGAAGCCCCAGCAATTTAATGTTTATCACAAAATATCACTGCCTACAGAACAAAGGCTGTTTAATATACCCTTGATAACGGGGGCTGCCAACTGGTTACTTTCTTATCCTCTCTCGAGAAATTTCTGCCCCTGAAAATATTTATGGAGTTTAGCAGAATAAGCCTAGCTAATTTGGGGAACGTACACGATTTGTCAAACGTTTTCAGGCCAAATAATCTATTTTTGAGCAGGATATTCTGGTAATTACGGCGCCAGGGACTTTACGCCAATATCATCAGGGGCGGGGATGAGGCTATACTACTCTCCTTCTCGATGCGTTTGACTTCTGTAGCACCCTGGTCTGAACGCACTGCGGTAATGATCAAAAGCAGACGCTATGGTACATCGTATCTAAGAACTCGATTACACTCACGGCTATAGTCTTTTTTTCTTTGTTAACAATGAGATGAGCGGCCTATATATAGCAAAAGCGTTCCGAAAAGCCCATTTGCGTTCATATGCATTCACATGCGCCCCAGCCTCCTTATGCCTCGACGATCGGGAAATAAATTACTCTAAAATGACTAAGGGTAGTACAGTTATAAAATTTGTGGTGGAAGATTCATTCTGACGGTTCGCATAAAATATAAATAAATGGTTATAAACTTTCCAATAATGCTATGTCATGCGTGGTGACGTTTAAAAAGGAAAATCAATAGTATGGAAGGTCGTCGAAACGGTTACACAGAAAACGTTGAGAAATCAGAAGGACGCTTCAGAGCAGACACGATAGCGTCTTTAATTTTCATTCTCAATCGGCGATATTTAAAAAGAATTCTTGTTTATGTTGTTCAAAATCATTATTTATTATTACTGTAACAATACACATCCCAAACAAACATTCCCAATCGATATGTAGTAAAACGCGATCAGACGGTGCCCATCTAACGCGCTTGATAATAACCCTTTTTTATCATCAAAACCCAAAATCTTAGCCAAAAGCCAAATTAATTTGATTGGGTCAGTGGACTACGGGTCGTGTCCTTCTTGTTGGCGTAAGCTTCGATTGTGGCCTTCTTCACTTTAGGGTTTTCCCTCTGCAACGTTTGCAACAATGGATTTTACTGGGGTGCCGAAATCGTTGTTATGAGGAGACAAACCCAGGTTCAGTGGATGTGTCACGAACTATCCGTGTTCGGTCGGGCACAAGCGTGCAAAATCTTCTTTACAAACATTGCCTACGTCCTGCAGGCTCTACATTGTGCGAAAAAGTAGGCGCACGTAATACATAAAATATTCTCAATCTTCCTATGGCACTCTCATTGATGAGCCATACTTCTTGACATCCTGCTTCTTCCTACGAGTCTGGTGGAATAGGTCATTTTCCCTTCGAAAATCTACATTTTCACTCTTTTTCTTCTACAGATTGGTAAATCGCGCCTATTTATTTGCGGTGTTTATTAGGTGTCTTAATTTATTTCTCATTCGCCTTCTATTCGTACCGACTGGACAAGTCTATGCAGGGACTACACCTCCAATTTCTCCAGTGCGCGCTTTTCGTTATTTTGCCTGTACAGACCCTCCAGAAGACAAATAACACACATCCACGCTTACTGCGTATTTGTTCCCTATGCCGTTGTACTGGCAGCCTTATCAGGATTTTTTTTACACTAGTGTTGTAAAGCGCATTAAGGGCATGTACATTCAGTCAGCTGCAAAACCGCTCTTCAGTTGCATACATCAACGCTCGCTTTCAAGGCATGCATTCGCGTTAACATGTCCAGCTTTCTGGGATATGCACAACATGTGCCATCTACCGGCAAGTGGCGGCGGCAGGGCGCTTAACTGAATGGGAACGGCTGCAATAAATGCATGAAACGTGAACAAAAGCACGTACAGAAAATCACCTGGGGATTTGTGTATTATACAAGCAGCCGAATAATGTGCCGAAGTTTCAGTTCTGTCCTGCACGTTTGAATGTTACCCCATGCTTTCTTCGGGAAGGTACCAAAGTTTCACTCTTTTTCAAAATTTAAGACTGTATAGTTCCGTAACACAGATAAATATCAAAAAATGACTCACTGTTTTAGGTGTCGTAACATTTGATGATAGAAATGGCATGTGTCGATCTGACATAGACTAATCAAGAAGCTTGCTGGGGCCGCTTTATCTTATGTCGCCTCACATACGAAAGACGGCGCCTGCAGCAGGCAGTTACGCTGAAGAAATGGTTGAGTGATTTCACGTAAGATGGAAGAAAGTATGGCTGGTCGAAATTTTTATATGATATTTCCTTATTAATAATAAAAAAGGAGATTCGCAATTAGTTTTACCGAGGAATTATTAATGGCCAAGATATCCAGTGCCGCGATTAAGTGCTTTGCTGTTTGGCCAAATTTTGTTACGAATGACAATATTGTGTTTAACAAATGTAAGTGCAAATTGTTTCACTACATATAAAAATGTTTTATTTGTGCTCAGTCATTTTTGTTTTCTTACTGGATAGCGGAAATTATTTTACAAAACGTCAGCCTAGAGAAATGCTTTTTTTTTGCTACTTTGCACGTCTTATGACAGCTTATGACAGGGGCTTATGACAGAGTAGAAGTAATGCGCATTATGTTCCATGCAAACGTATCTATCAAACTGCTAAAACTTATATCTTAAGTTTTAAATTAATAGTTATGATGGGGCTAACTTCAAAAAACACTGAGCAGTGCAAAATTCGAATAAGTATACTTTGATATTTTTTAAACTTTGTCCACATATTCTACTCTACATCAGCTTTCATATTAAATAAACATATTGTTTAATTTCGTTGCACTCATTGTTACGACTCCTCCGATGACACCCTTGCGCAATGTTCAGAGCACAATGCATGTCTGAAGAGTCTACGGGGTCATCCACGCTAACTCATCCAAACTCTGCACTACATCATCCTCAATTTCGTTTTAAGAAATCGTAACCAATTGTATTACTATGGTCAATATTATCCCGGCTTGTTTTCGTCGGAAAAACGTTTTCCAGCGTGTCAGTAGTCTTGTTTGCAAACGAAACAAAACCTAGCCGCAAGCCGCACAATAACATTGGCAAAAATGTTTAAAATCTTGACACGTAACTGATAAACTTTTTCAGGCAAATAAAAAAAACCTGTTTAGAGGAAATACATATAAATTATGTATTATAAATAAAACACACATAATTTTGATTTACAAACATTACAAGCTCAAAAGGTTATGTTTTGTTCTACTTCACTCTTTACGGGAGGCACTCGAACTTTTGGAATAGGCCTATTTTCATTCCGTCGCAGACAACCGCCTTGCACCTGTCACAGTAGCTGCTAGCAAGTGCGAAAAGGGTTAAATTATCTCCACTTAAAAAAGCAATGCGTTTTGACAAGGGCCATATGGGGCCAAAATAACACATTTTATTACACACTGTCGTATGCACTATTCGGAAACAAAATTTGTACAGTCAGGATCACTCGATGTCATTACAATGAACTTCTGTTACAATTGAACTTAAACAGCGCACTTCAGATGTCATTATAACATGAATATAACTAAAATATTTTACAGCAGGCAGGATATTTAAAAGAAGCAATGCTTTAAAAAGAAAATAAATAACAATACAAACTTCTCGTCGGTTAGCAAAGAGGATCTGTCAGCAAAGGTGGACACAAAATGAACATAAAAATGCTCATGGCTTATGACAGGCAATGCAGCAATGTCCTTGAAGAGTGGACAATGTTATTTTGAGCTCCCAGATGGTGCAGAAACAACGACACAGAATGGCAGACGATAAATTATAAAGGAATAAGCGAGCAAAGGAGTCGGGCCCTCTTATAGGCTCGCGCGTAATTTTGGCGCCTTTTTTGCCTAATCAGCAGGAGTGCTTTCTTCTATGTTCAGGTCTCTCTTAAAGTTGTGTCGCAGTGCCCGATGGTACATTTTCCCTCGCCACAGACCTGTCCGCAGTCTCTTCGCCATTTTTAGTTTTATATTTAGTTAGATATTTAGTTTTCAGCATCGCATTTCCAAAATGACACAAATGCCTTTGTCACTGGGTTGCTGCTACAGCGTGTGTGTGTGTGTGTGTGTGTGTGTGTGTGTGTGTGTGTGTGTGTGTGTGTGTGTGTGTGTGTGTGTGTGTGTGTGTGTGTGTGTGTGTGTGTGTGTGTGTGTGTGTGTGTGTGTGTGTGTGTGTGTGTGTGTGTGTGTGTGTGTGTGTGTGTGTGTGTGTGTGTGTGTGTGTGTGTGTGTGTGTGTGTGTGTGTGTGTGTGTGTGTGTGTGTGTGTGTGTGTGTGTGTGTGTGTGTGTGTGTGTGTGTGTGTGTGTGTGTGTGTGTGTGTGTGTGTGTGTGTGTGTGTGTGTGTGTGTGTGTGTGTGTGTGTGTGTGTGTGTGTGTGTGTGTGTGTGTGTGTGTGTGTGTGTGTGTGTGTGTGTGTGTGTGTGTGTGTGTGTGTGTGTGTGTGTGTGTGTGTGTGTGTGTGTGTGTGTGTGTGTGTGTGTGTGTGTGTGTGTGTGTGTGTGTGTGTGTGTGTGTGTGTGTGTGTGTGTGTGTGTGTGTGTGTGTGTGTGTGTGTGTGTGTGTGTGTGTGTGTGTGTGTGTGTGTGTGTGTGTGTGTGTGTGTGTGTGTGTGTGTGTGTGTGTGTGTGTGTGTGTGTGTGTGTGTGTGTGTGTGTGTGTGTGTGTGTGTGTGTGTGTGTGTGTGTGTGTGTGTGTGTGTGTGTGTGTGTGTGTGTGTGTGTGTGTGTGTGTGTGTGTGTGTGTGTGTGTGTGTGTGTGTGTGTGTGTGTGTGTGTGTGTGTGTGTGTGTGTGTGTGTGTGTGTGTGTGTGTGTGTGTGTCACGCGCGCGTTTCGAGAACTTGGACCTTTTGTGATGGGGCGCCCTGCAGGGGTATGTTGGTCTCGCTTTATGCAGCCCGGTGATTTCAGGCATGAGCTATTCGGGTTTCTGTGTTTCGGAAGCTTTTTCACATAATAGAGTCTTCGTGGCCAACGCATTACGTGCGATCCTGGCATGCACAGGGTTGTGGCTCGAATCCCACTGGAGAAAAAATTACCTTACTTTTACTTCTTGAAGTACCCCAATTAGAGGCACTCTAATGGCAGAAAGTGAAGTGGAACTCAAGAGACTTCTGATGCGCGTACAAGAAGAGAGTGAGAAGTTTGGGCTTAAACTGAACATTAAAAAGACGAAGATCATGGCGTCTTGCCCTATCAAGTCCTGGAGCATGAATGGACAAGAAGTGGAAGCTGTGACAGATTTTCTGTTCTTGGGCTCCAAGATTACCTCGGAAGGAGACTGCAGCCATGAAATTAGGAGACGCCTGCTTCTGGGAAAGAGAGCAATGGTTAGCCTTGACCGCCTAGTAAAGAGCAGAGACATTAGTCTACCAACCAAGATCCGTATAACCCGTGCTATGGTCTTTCCAGTTGTGATGTATGGATGCGAGAGTTGGACTGTGAAAAAGGCTGACCGCCGAAGAATTGACGCGTTTGAATTGTGGTGCTGGCGAAGACTCTTAAGAGTTCCTTGGACTGCCAGAAGATCAAATCAGTCGATATTGTCGACCATAAACCCTGACTGCTCATTGGAGGGTCAAATTCTAAAGTTAAAGCTCAGCTACTTTGGTCATCTGATGAGAAGAGAGGAGTCGCTGGAGAAAGATTTGATGTTGGGAAAGGTTGAGGGTCGCCGGAGAAGGGGTAGGCAGCGAGCGCGATGGTTAGATGGCATTCTCGAGGCATTGCAGATGAAGCTATGTGATGTTAAGAAGATGGTGAGAGACCGGAAAGCGTGGCGTGACATGGTCCATAGGGTCACGAAGAGTCGGACACGACTGAACGCCTGAACTGAACTGTCCTCAAGTTTGGCTTCATTTAAATCCTCCCTCAATTTGTTAACTTTGTGTGAATGTAGAATGTTCGAAATTCCCGTTGGTTGTGGCACTGTAACCCTGTCGCCCAATCAGGAATCTTTTCGACCACACTCCACGGTGGCGGCGTCTTTTCGACGGAACGATCTATTTACGCTATGGCGTAAAATTTCATCGCTTGCTAAACTTGCGAACGAATGTACTACATGGCGACTGCAAGAAGCGGAAGCCATTCAGCATACAATGGCAGGTTTTTAAACTTGGCACAAACCTAAAGGTCCTGTTAGGCATGGCTTTTTATGCTTTAGCAAAGTTATACTCGCTCTAGCTATTTAAATTAAGGGGACGCTTAAGGTTCGCCTTAAGAGTAAACACAATAGCTCCTTTAACAGTGTCTTTTCATTCCGCAATTTTTCATAATGGGAGATCAAGACGCAGTATCTTTGCCAGTTTTGGATGGACACTTAGCTGAAATAGGCCAAGGTCACACCACCTTTTCTGTCGTGATTTTATTTATTTCTTAAACATCGTTTTGGGGGAAAGGAAGGCACAATACCTATGCAGTTTTCGGTGGATGTCTACTTTAATTAAGGTAAAGATCATTCGATCCAAACTAGGCGAAATACGAATAGTATTTATCGTAGAATTGCTATAAAGTACCCATTGCAACTGCAACAGGAGAATGGCTGCGTGACACGCCGCGATGGTCGAATCGTCTCGCTAAATGCAACAAGTATGATATCTTCGGGCGGCGGGGGGAGGGGGGGGGGGCGTTTTTGTGAGGTAAATAAATGTTATAAGAGGACGGCAAAGCGATTTTATACAGAAAGCATTAGTCTAAAGTCTTCATCCTTCTCTAAACATGCGAAGGAATGTAGTGGTGGATACAATCAGTGTCAGCCACGCTGGTGAAAGAAAAAATTATCACACTAGAAGGTGACATTTCAGATCCGTGGTACGGAAGAAACCCGTCACCACCATCGCAATCAGCCCTATGCAGTCATGTGAAAACAACCTGGACACATTGCTAGGATACAAAAAGGGCACAGTGCTCTGCAAATGGCAGATGACCTTATGCATCAACGTTGTTGAAAAACAGCAAACAAAACGGAATAAATAATCTAGTCTTCGCCCACGCGAAGACAAGTCCCCTTGTCGAAACGTTGGATCGACTTGCGAACTGAGGCTCCCCCCTCTCTACCCTTGTTGAGTGCTCTTTCGTACTCTGCGGCCATTTTCGTTGCCTCGTTCTGCCCAAGAAATAATCAAGTCAGTCGTCTCCACGGGGACTCGTATGACAAAAAAAAAACAAAAAAAAAACGCCTAACTGTTTGGTTTCATAGCTGCTACTGTTTGCCCGAGCTAGCTGAAAACTAGCATTTCTTTCAGCCTGTGAATTGCTTAAAAGGAAGCTGAAACGGTATTCAAATTGCTTGAAATTCGGTGGTCGGAAAGAAGATGCTTTGTTAATCATGTGTGTCATTTTTTTTTTTCAATTCTGTAGGTAAGAAAAACAGAAATCGCTTGTTAAAAACGCGCCACGGTTACGCCCTCGTCGCTGCCGGGAGTGACGGGGGCGGGGCGTCGAAACTGGGGAACAGGCGGATGTGACGTCAATTTCGGAATGCCGGCAGGCCGGCTAGGCCGGCGGCGCATTCAACATGCTTGCATCGCTGCGTCCCGCGCTTTGGGGATCGATCAACGCAATTTGCTGCTGGTGCCGTTTGTTTTCTCCAATTCTATCGTTCTGTGCTGATGGTTCCGCGTGTTCAAAGATCCCAAGTGGTAAACCAGCACGATTCGACGCCCTCCGACTAGTGAGCCTCTTTTGCTCAGTTGTAAAACAAACATCGTTCAATGTTCGAAAATTGTTTTCCCCTGTCATTACAAAACAAACATTCTTGTGAGTGCGTGAAGCGACTGGTGGCTACCAGCCCGACTTTTCCTTGTGCGAATGTCGGTTGGTCCAGACGACATGGTGCTTTATAGTCTCCCAGAGGATAACAAACTTTTTCGGTGCTGTGGACCTCTTTCAAGAAAAGAAAAAAAAAAGCGTGCCTTTGAAATCAGCTGTATTTAGCACTAGTGATTTTTGTGCCGATGATGTTAATCGAATCTTGTCACTTGGGATTCCAAGTAAATCAGCGCGACTGAAGTCCGGTGCCTTTCTATCATTGTTCCCGCACCTAATTAGGTTAATACCGTTGCTGCATGACTTCCTTCACCGTCGTTACGCTTAACCTAGTATACTGCGGCTCTCTGCTGTTACACAGCACGCCTCAGTTCTCGGCTATGTCAACAGTTACGAATTAGGTACCGCAAACGAAATGCATAATCGGTAGAATGAAGCTGCATTTGAAATTGTAATTTACAACGCAGTGTCCGCGGAATGCCGTGCTGCTCGTGCGGCAACAGCGTACTTAAGCATCGTCCGAACGCAGCACTGCCTCCACATGCCTCGCCTTCCTCGCCTTCCGCGAGCTGTCCGTGGATCCCATGCGCTAGCGTCAAGAAAGCGCGCTCAAATTTATTGCTGTCTTAAATAATAAGCCCAGGGATGACGGAATGTCAAATATTGAACATTATTGAGGCTCGCTGATCCGTACCGATATGCTGGTAGGATAACTGCGACACAAGCAAGTTTCTCTTCCCAGATATGTAGCGGCAGTCACCGGTGCCGTCTCGGCTCATCTGACCTTCTTGCATGCATGTTCATCTTCAAAGGCGGCGCCGTGATAAATGGTATCTTCATTTCATTGTGAGACAAAGTGATTTGCAGTAGGCAGTTCTACGAGTAGCCTGCTTACTACAGCGCTGCTCAATTTCCAAGCGTCGTCTGCTGTGGCGCCGATGTGAAACAATATATAGACCTAGCGACGACCAGGGAGTGCGCTGGTCCAGATCGCCCGTCCGCCGGGCTCGCTGCCGGCACCGTTCCGGTATGCTCGCTTCATGGCGCTGCTGGTACTGCGAATATGTCTGATTTCATGATGCGGCTGAAGCCGAACCATTTTCGGCGCTGCGTTGAACAGCGCACCGCGCAAACTAGCTGCTAAGATAGGACGGGCAGTAGCAGCAGTACGCGTGCGTTTGCCGTTGCGTCGTTGGGCGATACTTGAAGGTTGTATAAAGAGCTGTCGACTAGGATTGCATCATATACAATGCCTATTACTTTTGTTGCTGCTGGAATGAGCTGTAGTGAGTAGAGAGCAGTTGTTAAAAAGAGAGCTCTTGCACGTTTCGACTCGCGCAAATGGGCTGACTTTGCTTTCGCTCTCGACGTATACTCGACAGCGTCTTTCGTAGCGCCGTTTCTTTTTATTTATTTTTTTTGACCTGCTGGTTGCTTTAGGTTCGTGTTTGCTAAGTGTTCGAGGTGTTGTACATTGTTCGAATAATCAATAACATTTTATATGGAGCTCTCAAATCCTCTGAAGGCACTCGCACGCAGAAACAGCGCGGCCACCGGCGTGGTGTATACCCGAACATGACGTCATGATGGGCCGGGCCAATTACGGGCAGCAGCGGCGTTTGCTTGGAGGGCGGTGCCGCTGGTGGTCATTTTCTTGTAAAAAGTGCAGTTTACGCTCCTTTCTGCCTTTCTTAAGTATGATAGTCTTGTTCAGCGGACAAA
Source organism: Amblyomma maculatum (assembly GCF_055883805.1). Taxonomy (NCBI): domain Eukaryota; kingdom Metazoa; phylum Arthropoda; class Arachnida; order Ixodida; family Ixodidae; genus Amblyomma; species Amblyomma maculatum. Next base: position 123,361,303 of record NC_139350.1, read on the forward strand.
GAAGTATAAAAGCCCACAAATAAATCGTTTTTTTTTTTGGCGAAAAGCGTTTCAGCTTCCCTTTAAAGCATACGACCGCTAATGATGCTCTCACAAAACCGCCGCATGAAAAAAAGAACGAACAAGCATGCGCACATCTCACGTTGCAGTCAAATATGCGTTGGCTATTCTGGTTGTACATGTTAAGACCACAAGGGTTCACACTTTCAAAAAGAACTCTACTTTTAGATACAAGAAAATATCGAGTGCATCATTGGCGCAAGGACTTTTGTCAGGGGGGTGAAACTTATTTATGCCTCCCAGCTGCCATAGATTACAGACGCTAGCGCCAAAGTTTCGTACAGTTACGCTCGTAGCTGGAGAGGGCGAACTAAGAATGGACTTGACGGGGGAGGGCATTAGTGGAGCAGTCCAAAAACCACGAGCTGAGGGAGGTGTCGGTACGTTGCTTTGGGCGGAGCACCGGTCGCGCGCTCGCATGCGTCTGGGAGACGCTTTACCCACGGGATTTTTACTGCACCATGCCGTTCCTCCTGCCGCGCAACTGGCTTGCTGCATTAACGGTATGATAAAAAGCACAGGCATAGCGCTCTTACGGTAAGTCATTCTGTCCACCTCACCGCGCATATACCTTTCATAGGCGATCCTCGAGTCGATGATGACAGTTCGGCATTGGGATCAGAAACCGCGAGGGCAATTACAAACTCCTTGCCCTGATAAGCACTCTCGGCTCGGAAAGAGATCCCTCTGACCTGTGTGTTGCGGTGCACTACTGCCGCCGTGCAGTGGTCCGAAGGTCGGACCAGCCACATCGACGTAATAGACACCTTATTTGTAGCCGTGTTTAGAGTGCAGCGCACGCTCTCGAGCTAAGCGACGGCCTTCGTGGCGGTCCGGATTCATATTGCGTGGGGCAGAGTCCACCCACAGCTTGTGTCGCCAATCCGTGGGGATACGGAGAGTTTCGTCCTACAAAACACTAGGTGGTGCCATTTTGAGGCGCTTGAGCACAACGTTGCTTGAGCAGACGTTGTCTTGGCCAATGGTCTGCCCAAAAGTGTGTACTGACTAACGTTATGCGCCTCCTGCAACTCCTTGAAGGTGCAAAACACTCCCAGAGCAACAAGTCGGTCCATGGAAGTTGGGATTGGCAGGTCCAGTGCCCGTTTCACCACTCTTTTAATGATGACATTGAGTTGTCGAACATTGGCTGCGCTGAGGTGTATGTACAGTATAGAATATAGGATGCGGCTGGTAGCGTGGGCCTGCACAAGACGGAGCGTGTCGTGCCCCCGGAGACCCTTGCACCGGTTCGATACCCGTCGTAGCATCAGGTCTACCATGTCCCCATTGTGCTTAAGTTTAGCGAATGTAGTGTCTGCTTTGAGCCAACGGGGAATATGTAGGTCCAAGACTCGGACCTCATCCACCGCGCGCACAAGCCCCACGCGCAGGGAGATGTTTATCGAGGTGGGATCGGCCTTGGCAACGCGAATGTGTAGCAGTTCCAATTTTGTGGGGGCGCAGATGAGCCCGCCGGTGTTAGCAAATGTCTCGACAATAGTGGTTGCCTGCTGGAGGCTTTCCTCCACAGCGCCGATGGATCCTGTGTTGGTCAGTAGGGTGATATCATCGGCATAGTGCACTCCCTTCACCTGCTGCAGTTGTTTGGCGAGGTACATCATGGTTATATTGTACAAGGGCGAAATCACAGCACCCTGGGGTGTATCTTTGGCTCCCATACGGTAAGGACCATACACCTGATCGTCGATCCGGAGGAGGGCCCGCCGCTGGGAGAGGAAGGCCCGGATGTAGGCAAACACCCTTAAGGCCGCTGTACGATTGCTTTTTTGACCCGCTCCGCACGCATGCGGCCGCACCGAGACGACCGGTTCGGCGGGGTATACAATAGCGCACACCCGCATCCGTCGTCCGCAGAAAAGTTGACTCAATCTCAACTTTTTGCCCGCACGTGCTGAACAGCAAGGCGACCGGATTGCAGCTATTGGTTGCGCTGTAGGCGACGTCTCTGGCTCCTCCTCCTCGATCTTGCTAGGCAACATGGCCGCCAGCGGTGTGAAGCGAGGCGACGAGCGAAGCGTAGATGGTAGTTGTTGCTCTGCCGCAAAAACCAATATACTTAGCGCGCATTGCTAATACTAGTGTTCCTATCGACTGTGATTTCCCCTCAAGTAGGATCATATGCGCCACTGTTATCTGCGCCGAGTTGAAGGCAGTGATCTTCCAACCGGCGAAGTGTACTAGGTCGCACTGGTGTCACGACGTGTTTGTGATTATCGCTAGCCGTGAGGATCTTCACGGCCGACAGCCAGCAACAGTTTCACGGTGATTTTCATGCGCACGAATCGGCTCCTCAGCGCATCGAAAAGTGCCCGTGCATGTGTTGCGAAAGTGTTTACGACTTCAGCGACTGCCACCTAGAAGAGGACTGTCCATGTTTGCAAAGTTGGTCACACAGTGTTTTCCTAATACTGAAATTAACTTGGTGACAACTAGTCTGGCACCCGTTCCACTGGTCGCAGTGACCGCAACAGAAACGAGCACACGACTTTGTTTCCGCGATGTGTCGATCGCGTGTGTTGATCGCGGTCCGTGTATGTGCTGTGCTTGCCGAGCCCTTCCCGTGCGAGCGCCGAGCCCTTCGACGACGTTAGCTGCACGGCTTTCGGGCTACTAATATGCCACTATTCCGCGGTTTGCGCTTTGTGCTGATGTGGGTGCTCGACGGCACTGTGCAAACTGTGAAAATATCGTGTACTTTCACGGCAGCTGTCACTTTGAGAGTACCTTCCTGTTTATTTTTATTTCCTGCTAGCTATGGTGCACCTATGTCTGCAATAAGTATCTGTGCGATGAATCGGTCGACTGAACACTTCTGTATGTGATGGGCTAAACACTTTATTACCACATCAGGTCTTAAAAAAAAAAAGAACATTTAGACGCGATGCCAAAAAAAAAAAGTACAGTATGGCGGGAGGTTATGCTTATGAAAAAAAAGCACACCATATGCAACTGTGCCTAATGATATGGACACTTTGGTGTACCTAAGGCATGTTGAGCATGAAAACATATTTGGTTAAAAAGAAAGAAAACAATTGAAGAAATTACTGTGGTTACAATCTGCTTTCTTCCTGCATAACTTGGATGAGTTAAGTTCATTGGACAACTGCTTAGACAAATGATGTATGTAGGCTTTATACTAACATGATGCTGTTATGGAGTTGCACACATTACATCCCATACTTGTTGCTTTGACAGCTCTACTCTCGCCAGACTGCATGCCAACTCAGTTTCAATGGTATTGAGAAGCTGTTCAGCTGCATTTCTTTGCTAAGGGGTACCAATTGAGATATTTTCGATGCCATCAAAATCAGATGTCGATGCTCATGTCCGTGCCTATTTGCTGCTTTCATTTTGCTGTGACGCCCATGATTACTTGCCTACTGAGTGATATCGATGATGTACGTGTGCAAATCTTACAACAATGTAGAATGCAATACTGATTTTTTCAGTCTTTGTTGCATTTGCTGCTCGCCTAAATTTTTTGCACCTTGCAAAGTGATCAACTGGGTTTTCTCACATATCAGTTTACATTTGCTGTATGGCCACCACTGTGCATGGTCTCATACCACATTTGCAAAGATTCATTACCTTATCTTTTCATCGTGTGTTGAGCATTATCACATAGGTATTGGTTCTATAATGGTGATGTTGATCCACTATGAAAGCTGTGCGGCATGGATGTAACACCTGACTTGTTGACACTAAGGTCACATGTAACTTAATCTGAATTCATTCCTTTTCTGCTTAGATTGGATTTGCTGTTTGCATTCACAGATTCACTACTCTGCTTTGCACCTGTGCAGAGTGTTTTACCTTAGCTTTGCAGGATAAGGTTATAACAGAATGGTTACAATCTAAGCGGGCAGCCTAATTCATTTTGTGCAATGACTAGCAAATGAGCTGCCAAGCCTTGCAGTGGTGACTTTACTGCTAACTATTTTAACATAAGAAAAAGTGATTTGGGAAGCGGAGTGTGTCAGCTGAAGGTCTCAGTGTGCCTCACAATTCATGAATTCACAAAAACATTGTACTCAGTGCAATGAACGGTATTAGGATGGCAGTTTTTCACAGAGTAACAGCCATGCAATTCAGTCTGTTTTACTTTTCTACGCAAATACAAAGAGCCTTAAAAGCCCTCACACACTATAATAGAAACCTCGGTACCACAGTGGTAGTTTTGTTTGCAAGTATTGCTGTGCTTATTAATGAAAATTACATGGGTCATAAAAATACATTTTAACGAGCTGTATATGTGAACTTATTTCTTTTCTAGTTATGGTAATGACACAAACAGCCAGGCTGTGGGACTCAAGAAGGACATTTCTCTTTGGAAAGTGTGCAAGATAATTACAACACTGTGTTTCATGGAACAAAAATTTGTTCAGTGGAAAATATGTCGGCTTAACTTGTTTTTAAAACTTTTACACAACGCATTATTATGGGTCTTGTGGAGCTGGCAAAAACACTGCTAAAGGACAAGGACAGTAGGAAAGAATAAATGCAATTGTACTATGTAGCAATTCTTGTTCTCCTTGTTTCTTCATGCAGTTTCCTCTTTTCTTTTCCCACGAGCTATCCCCACAGTGCACTGGGATCAAGCCCTTTAGAATTTACTTAGTCACGACAGGAGAAAGTACAGGAAGCAGTGTGTATGTGTACTTGTAATGCACATTATAGTTAGCCATCTCATCTCATTGGCAAAGTCCCCGCTGGGATGGCGCGCTCGACTACTGTTCCCAAGGATATGGGATCAAATCCCGGCCCTGGCGGTCACTTTTGGATGGAGGCGAAAAACAAGGCACCCGTGTGCTGTGCGATATCAGTGCACGTTAAAGAACCCCAGGTGGTCGAAATTTCCGGAGTCCTCCTTTACGGTGTCTCTCATAGCCCGAGTTGCTTTGGGACGTTAAACCCCACAAACCAAACCAAACCACTGACCTCAAAATGCTGCTTATTCTCATCATGATCCCAGAAGCATGCACCCCCTAGCATCTGATAAGAGACTACAGGACAGCTTCCACCATATCAGTTAAGACCACAGCTGCGTCATCACCGTTTCACTTGAAGCTGACCCCAAGAGATGCCAGCAAACCATGCATACCAAGTATCCCGGCTAAATTTAATCAAACCTTAAATTAGGTAGACTGGTCTAGGCTAGTGAAACCAACCGAGAACTATTCAGAGTTGATTGCCCTAGTCTCCAGTGGCTTTCCATTTGCCATGGTTTTTCTGCAGGTAGTAAAAACTAATTAGTGACTTATTTATTGGCCCCAGGAGCAAAGCATCAGCTCTAAAGTTGCAGATAGTGCTGAAAAGCAGCTGCCCGCAATGTTTGCTTCATGGCATGATTTCCATAGCTGGCTTCCAAATCGAGCTTTCATATGACTAGCTGCTCACACATATCTCTCACCCACATCATGCAAAGCCACACCATGGAGAGCACTTCTGACAAAAGCCAATTTTGTTGTCCGAGCCACGTTTCGGGACATTGAAGAGGAATTGCTGTCATGCAGACACTTTATTTATTGGGTTTGTTGCCGTTCAAGACAGAGAAAAAAAAAAGTTATGCAAAATAGAAGGCACCTTGGTGGAAACATTTCTGTCAGCTGTTTTGGAAAACAGTTTTCTACTTGCTTATTGATACTAATTGTTCTTGAAACCAATAATTTAAACATATAGCCTTAATCATTTTAAGGTTAAATAATGAAACACCATCCTAGGCCAGGCAACTTTCAACAGCCCACAGCTGGATTATTTCACTGAGCTAGGGCACATAGATTTTCTGAAAGCTAGGACACCTGGTATATAACACACTGCATAGTCTTTTTTTTTTTTATTTTAGTTCTTTTAATGTCACAGCCACCTTCTGTTTTGAGTACATCACACAATATGCTAAGTATTGATTTCAGGAACTCTAGGATTAAAATAACGTGTTTTATTGCACAAACATTTCTCAGATTAAAATAAACTGCATTTAACCAACATCAATGCTTTCATAAAGCAGCAGCACAAAGAGAGCCCTGTGCAACGAACATGTAGTAACAACATGGCAAACTGCAGCTAATGTAAATACTTTAATTGCCGTCATGGGAACTAATTACCCTGGCTCTATTCCCACATAGAAATTGTCAATAGCTATACATGTTTCATGCCGAAATCCTCATGCTTTAGTTTGCATGTTACAGCACTGAACTGCATCCAAGAAATCAATCAGTTGTGAGTGAGCTGTTTTTCTCTTCAGGTAACACCTTGAGTCTCCATTTCCTTTTCACACATCTGTCACACATTTCATTTTCATTTTCCTTTAGGGGAATGTAGTGAAAGGCAAAAGAGAGCTTGCATTGGTTTGAGGCTAATCATCGGTAGATCTTCTTCCATAATTGTTATCTTTCCCGGGTTGCGCTGGTTCAGGCTCCACTAGATTTTTTTTTTTTGTAGCTCTTTTCTGTATTGTATACATGCCCAAACCGTCATATCATTCCTTTTTGAATGCTTCTTTCAGCATTCATGATTTTAACGCCTGGTGATTGTCGCCAATGCAGATTCTTGTCTTTTATCCTCACTGCACTCATATACCTTGCCATCAATGGGACGGGTGCGTGCTACTTTTGCAACTAATAGCTCTTTATTGGGCTGACGTGCACCCACAAAACAGTAAAGCAAAACGGCTTCGTCTATAGTAGCAATCGTGCTCATCGGTCGTCGAACTATGAATGCGCGTTCATTTTACAGTGCTCGACTTAAATTCGGTGTAGAAACATCTAAATAAATCAGCGAAGGCATGCTAGAAAAGTCAGAAAAGTGGACAGACAATGTGGTGGCAGCTACGAACCGTGTGAGCAAAGGCCAATTCAAATTTACGGTGGTGGCCATGTAAGCACTCAAGAACTCTACTTAAGCGCTACTAATTTGTAGCTGACGAGACCCCATGAGCACAACAAAAACACGCCATGGTGATCCCAAGGCAAGCGAACTGTGCCTAGGTGAGAAGTGATTTGGGAGCAGGCAGTAGTGATCGGAAGGATTCAATGTGCCTCACAGTTCATGGGTTCACAAAATATTGTCCACAGTGGAACGGTATGATGAAAGTTTCACAGAGTGACAGCCGATGTGATTCATTCTGTTTTACTTTCCTACTGAAACGAAAGAGCCTTGAAAGACCTCACACTCTAAAATATAAACCTTGCTACCACAGTGCCGATTTTGTTTGCAAGCATTGCCGTGCATATTAATGAAGAATGCATGGGTCACAAGGCTCCAATAGGCTCTTGTTTATTGTCCAAGTACCAAACTTCCATGTCAATGAAGTGTAAATGCATTGAAAGTTTCATCTGCAGGAAAACTGCTCGTATTAAGAGTCATTCACGTCCATATTAACAGGGTCTGTGTTAACGAGGCATAGCTGTATATGTGAACTTTTTCTTTAGTTATGGAAATGAGACAAACAGTGAAGCTGTGTGTTTTGAAACTGTGGGACTCAAGAAGGGCATTTCTCTGGAAAGTCTGCAAGACGATTACAACACTGCGTTGCATGGAACAGAAATTGTTGATTGCAAAATAAGTCGACTTAACCTGCCGCGAATACTTTTACACAACACATTAACATATGTCCTGTGGTGCTGGCAAAAAAATACTGCTAAAGGACAAGGTCAGTAGGAAAGAATAAATGCCACTGTACAGGGAAGCAATTCTTGTTATTTTCCTTTCTCCTCACACAGTTTCCTCTTTTGTTTAGCCACCAGGTATCCCTAGAGTGCACTTGCATCAAGATCTTTGAAATTTACCCAAGGTGATGACAGGACAAAGTACAGGAAGCAGTTTGTATGTGTACTTGTAATGCACACTGTATAATCACCCACATCATCATACATTGGCCTCAAAGTGTGTCTTGCTAATAGTCCCCCAGTTACTTGGCGAATTGCACACAGACAAGAATGCATACAGAGTTAAATAAAATAAAAAGAGGCAAACTTCAATACACAGCAAAGGATGCCAGTGAAAGATGCAAGCCACAGCTGCCCTTCTTTTTCCTCGATGCTCTTTCGCCCAACTTCAACATGGCCTTTTCCAAGTTTCTGATGCTTGTTGATACATTGCATTGTGTTCTTCGAAAAGCAAACTAAGAACAAAAGAAGCTATATTAGGTTGAAAATGTTACTAGTCAGCAACCAAAATCCCTTCTGAAACTTTTAGTTATAAAAGGTAATGACACCACTTAGTAATTACCAACATTATCTACTACCTTGTGTTTTTGAAAAGAGAAACACCATTACATTCACCCTTACTATTTTTACTTGTCAAGAAAAGGCCAGAAATATCACTGTAAAGCTGTGTGCAAACATGCGCATGCATGCTACGCACACACTTAAACGGCTTACCATTTCATCTTATTCTGTAGCATTGCTTGAGATTACAGGTTTGCTTGCAGTAACCACAAAGCACGGCTGCTGTATATTCTATACGCTTGTCACCCTTATGCCATATTTTCTTAGTGCTAAAATGAACTTGTGCTAGTCGTGTCTCGTTCCCATGGCTGCAGTGATTGCTGCCAATGTTGGCGCTGAACACTTAGTGCTAAAATGAACTTGTGCTAGTCGTGCCTCGGTCCTATGGCTGCAGTGATTGCTGCCAATGTTAGCACAGAACACTATGTGTAAGCAAAGGTTGCTGACCTCCTCAAGTTTCTATTCATTATACATTACTCACTTCCTCCTGTGGAGTGTAAAAAATTAGACAATATTGCCACATAATCTGTGCTTTTATACCTATTTTATTTATACCATTTATAATGCCAGCGGGGCTTTTAGTTACAATCGCAGCTATGCAGTATAGTTTTGTTTTATACTGTACTGTCTCCATGCAGTTTCTTAATGATGCTTTTGTATTTAGCCTCTTTTTATTGCAGTTTGCATACATTGCTTACTATTCTTTGCGTACTATTCTTTATGCCAGCTTTTCATTTTGTGGTTTATTAGGAGGACTTAAAAATTAACTGCAAATTTGGTGCACAGTCCTATTCAAGCAGTAGTTTTCACCCGTGTCACCATTGCAAGATTGTGTGCACAAATAAACTGAATTCAATTTACCACAATAGAATAACTTGTACCAATAGTACCTGGAAAATGAATTTCAATGGCAGCCTTATTTCTGTGCTTACAGGCACCAATGGAAAGAATTTTTTTAGGCCATTGAGCACAGAGTGGAAGGAAGGTTTTTTTGCATTTGTTAAAATCTGTGCTCAAAGTGGAACTGGAAAGCGGAACTTGTTATCCACTTGAAGAAGTGGATAGATAACCTGCAGTAGCAACTAGATATATGACAGAAAATTTTAATATTAAGGGCTTTGTAAACACTTTTCATCAAATCTCATGCCTCAACCAGTCAACACCTGAAGGCTTTGTAAAAACATAGCGTCCAATCTTATGTTTCAGCCAATGAGCGCCTGAAAATAGAGCCAATTGTAAAGCCAGTCTATGTGGGTTAATTTAGACTACAGAAATGACTGAACACATATCAAGATGTTAGTAAAGTCACAATCAGGAAGCACCAGTTTTACTTTCGTATGGGTGCTTCACAGTGTTCTCTGACATTTGCAACTGATTTCGGTCCAAAATATTGAGTATGCCTCTCCAACGGTTCACCTTATACTGTGGCCTTCCAGAGCAAAGGCACATAACCACTTGGTTTTTGCGTACGCCTCATAAGCAAACAGTAAACAGCCATGGCACATTCCATGCTGCCTGTCCTCATCATGATCCCAAAGGCATACAAACCCCAATATCATGCATATGATTTGAGCACTGCATATATGCCACCGACATTATTTATACTGGCTCAGTCTATGTACTAGGCCTCAATACAGCCTGACCTGTAAAGAATGTATTGGTAATCAAGAATGATACTTCACTTCATATTGAAGACAATGTATTTTGTCCAGGTGATTTCTAGAGATAAAATTACAACTGGCACAGAATGTAATACACATTCTTCAACATATCAATGAAAAGGTATGTTGACTAGTGGAACACTAAATAGTAATCATGGGGCCAGTTCTTTAGGCACATCTCTAGAGTGCAAGCAGATGCTGGAAGCAAAGGCTCTGTCTTTGTAGATAAAAAGGTTGCAGAATTTCTGCCTTTTTGTTCAGCAGAGCACTGTTACATGCTATTGTATGCATTTCCAATGTGCAGTGTGACTAAAGGTGATGTCTCTTTGCTTTGCACAGTAACCTTCAAGCTATAGTCACTATGACCTGGCTAAGCATGACATAGTCCATGTCATGCATACATCTTAAATGTGTGAGTAATCAATCTCTTACATGTCACGGCAGCGGCAGCCACAGGATTTGGTTCTAGGGGGAGCGAAAAGACTGCCTTTGTCTGTGAAATGCTCGTGCTCTGTTTTTAAACAATAAATGGTGAACAACAAAAATCTTTTACGTTAACTTATTCTTTTCATGCAACTGTTATACATACATGAGCGATATTCATATATGTAATCATTTTTATATTTATCTTAAAATATTACAGCTTGAATAATGCTGTGCTGCTTCCAAGGTGATTGCTTCGATTTCGAAACTAACCAGTAGGAAATTTTACTTGTTACAAAATGCTTCTTAAAAGAGAAAAGGGGGGGGGGGGACATCGGCCTCATAGGACCACCACTGTGTCATGACCGTTTCACTTGAAGGTGACCCCGAGAGGAAAGCTTAAATGCAATCAAGCCTTTAAATACGACAGAGTGACCTAGGCTAGTGAAAGCAACTGAAAACTGTTTAGTTGTCTGTCCTAATTAAGGATAGAGGGGTTTTAGTCTGCCATACCTGCAGTGGCTTTTCATTTGCCTTATTTATCCTATTAGCAAAAACATAGTCTGCAATTTTTACTTATCGCCTCAGGAACAAAGCATCAATTCTAAAGTTGTAAGTAGTCTAGAAATAGAGTTACGTGCAATGTTTGCATCAAGGTACGATTTACATAACTTTACTAACCTCCAACCATAGCTATCATTTGACTAGCTGCTCATGCATATCTTTCACGCAGGGCACATGAAAAACATCATGGAGAGCATTTCAGTCTCGGGACATTGCAGTGGAATTGCTGTTATGCAGAAGTTTTCGTTTTGTGTTTGTTCCCATTCAAGATCATGAAAAAAAAAGTGCACAATAAATAGCACCTGGGTGCACACATTTCTGTCAGCTTTTTTTTTTAAAGATAGTTTACTGCTTTTCTATTGATGCTAGTTTTTCTTGAAGCCAATGGTTGAAATGGTAATTGTATAGTCTAATCATTAAAGGGTTCATAATGAATGCTGCATAATGAAACTCGAGCCAGGTAACCCTCAACAGCCACAGCTGGTGCGCCTAGCTAGTGGGCTAGCTATAGGCACACAAGCTTTTTTTGAAAGCTAGGACAACTGGTGTATAAAACACTCCAAGGCTCTCCTTTAGTTCTGTTAATGTCATGCCAGCTTCTGTTTTAAACACATTACACAATATGCTTTGATTTTGTTTCTGCAATTCTTGAATTAAAATAATGTATTTAGTTGCACAGTAATTTCTCAGCAGAAAGCATTTACCCAACAACTAGTGCTTTCATAAAGCAGCACAAATGCCCTGTGGAACAAATATGCAGCAACAACAGGGGCAAACTGCAGGTGATGTAAATATACCTTAATTGCCAGCCTTGGCAACTATCCAGCCTCTATTCCCACATAGGAATTGCTATACATATTGCTGAAATTCTGATGCTTTAGCTTGCACGTATCAGAAATGAACTGCACCCAAGTAATCAGTCAGTTGGGAATAAGCTGTTTGCCCATGCGTGCTAGCTCTTCAGGTAGTGTCATTGGGTCTGCCAATTTCCTTTTCACACCTCTGTTCCATATTGTACTTTTTGTCCTCATGAAAAGGGGGGAGGGAGGGGGGTGGACAAAGAGAGTTTGCACTTGTCCACACTTGAGGCTATTCACCTGTAGATCCCTCTCCATATCTTGCTACCTTTCCCGGCTGTATTTGGGCCAGTTCGGGCTAGACTACCTTGTTTTTGTTGCCCTTTCATTTACATCTTGAACTTTCACAGCATCCTTCTTCAGCTGTCATTTCAAGAATACCTTTCTGTTGCTTTGTTTTTATTTCCTGCTGGATATACGCATCTATATGCCTAAAAAAACATTTCTTTGATAGATGACTACGCACAACTTCTGTATGCGATAGGCTGAACATGTCACCACATAAGGTTTTTTCGTCCCCTGCCCTTTCCATGACGAGAAAACGCGCTTCCGCTGGACAACTCTCCCGCTGTTCTGCGCGACTTTGCATTGAAGCCATCTGGGGTAAAAAGGGGGCTATCCGGAGAAAAATAAAAATTAATAGCTAGATGGTGAGAGAGAGGGGGGGGGGGATGCATGACAGTATCTTTAAGACCTTCTTTTTGAAGTACATTAGTTAACATTAAGAGAACATTTTAGCTTCTGTTAGACACATTACACGAGATGTTTTATTTAATATTGTTATCTGTGGGAAGTGATAAAAGATATATGCTTCTCGACTGACAGTAAATCGCACCAGCATTTTCATACAGCAGCACAATGAGCCCCGTGGAGCAAATTTGGGTTAGCAGCTAGAACATACTGCAGGAAGCACGCAGTGTGTAGTGAACTGCACATAATTTCCTTATTTGCCAGTAACTATATATACCGCCACATAACAATCGGTATATGTGTGTACATATGCTGTATGAATGCTTATGGTCTAGCTTGCATGCAATATTATATATATATGGATATACCTATATCAGTCGTCGATTTGCTTGACAACTTCCTTCATCACCATATATATATATATATATATATATATATATATATATATATATATGGCTTCTTTCCTTCATATATATATATATATATATATATATAGCATTTAAAGGAGCGAAGTCTCAGAGTGCAAGGCAAACTTTTTTTTTATTATTATTATTCATACTGTTGACATTTACGGGAATGCTGTCGTGTGTTGATTACTGGAATAAAGAGCATTAAATGCAAAGCGGAAGGAAAAACAACGCGCCGATGGTGGGAGTCGAACCCACGACCTCCGAATGTCGTGTTCAGTGCTCTTCCAACTAAGCTACATCGACGGCTGTCCTCCCCTCCGCTTGCTTGGGTATATATGTTCACTAACCGGATATATATATATATATATATATATATATCCGGTTAGGATATGCACATGACTGCACTGCAGGCTGCAACGCCCCTGTAAACTTCACAGCTGCCTTTTGGACAAGTCTGAAGTCACCTGAAAAGAAACATAGAACAAAAACAGAAAACCACAAGCACAAACAGGCAAAGGAATGAAAGAAAAATAAATGAAGAAGCTGCTATAAAAGGCAAAGGCCACACATTTACACGAGTGCAGCACAGTGAGAGCTCTGAAGCGAAGCCGGTACATAAAACGTCACTGGCTGGTCTGGGCCTGGATCAAACAGACCGCTATGAGAGGGCCTGCTGAACCAGATGCAGACCAGAACCTGGCAGCGGCAGCAGAACAGCAGAACTGTTAGGCATTCAAGAGATTTTCACCAAGCATACAAATGGTCAACACATATCGGGTCCTAGCGCTGTGCTGCCACTGCAAACCGGAAATTGCTTGAATTCCTAAATGCAGCACATGAACCAGTTTCAGGAAACCACTCACTGCAGTGCAAGCTGTGGGCCAGGTCTCAATCCTTTTGTCTAGCTTTAACGTGAGCTAACCTGAAAAGGCCTATTGAATAAAATGTAGGCCGGAATTCGACAATGGCTACACCATGTTCACGTTCAAGGTAAATGTAACTTGCTATTTTGGAAGTACAATGCCAGCATCAAGTACTTTGTCCTGCCATGACACACGTCCAGCTTGAGAGAGAAAGTACTGCACGAACTTTTCTCGCACTGCCTTTGCCTGAGCTCCATAGTTGTTGCTGCTGCACCTGCGAACAGGTGTAAAGCCAGGATCTGTGCGCTCATCAGCTCTCCATTCACCATCAATTACTCGCCCATCCTCTCCCACCCTGTCAACATCTGCTGGGGAACAATACTGAAAAATGGTGTCCTCTTCGTCATCAAGTGTCCTCAGGTCGTTATGCAAAAGCACAGTGGCCCATACTATTGCATCCACCGTTTTTGTAGAGGCCCTGATTTCCTGACGAAGGATCCTCCACCGGTTAGCCAAAATGCCAAAGGCATTCTCTACGATACGCCTTGCTCGACATAGCCTATAGTTAAAAATCCTCCTTTCTGAGTTCAGGCTTGCTCCTGGGAAGGGTCTCATGAGATTTGAAGACAGTGGGAAGGTTTCATCCCCAACTATGACATAAGGAAGTTCTACAGAGGTGCCTGGGAGCAGCCTTGGTTCTGGTATGGACCAAGAGCCCGCTCTGAATTCCTTCCCCAGTTCACAGCTGTTGAAGAGGCCAGCATCCCCACGAGAACCGCATTCCCCAATGTCTACTTTAATGAATCGATATCTGGCATCACACACAGCAAGTAGAACTGTGCTGAAGCCACCCATGTAGTTGTGGAACACTGTTCCAGAGTTAACAGGCGCCTCTATCTTAATGTGCTTCCCATCAATTGCCCCAATACAATTTGGAAAATTACAAAGGTCTTCAAATTCAAAAGCTATTTGTCTCCAGTCAGCTGTGGTTGGCTCTGGGAGATACAAGGGCTGAAGAACTTGCCTCACAATACGGCCTGCTATAGAGTCGGAGATCCTGTACGACTTTGCTATAATCCTCAACGTGGAACCGTGTGCCAGGTACCTGCAAAAATAGGAAACCCAGTGAGTAGGGCCAATGCAAAGCACTATTTGTACATGGAACAAACTTTTAGGCACAGATGTCATTCAGTGAAGCAGTTTATAATTTGGTTTACAGGTTCAACGTTGCAAAGTGAACCAAGGTTATGAGGGATGCTGTTAGGTTAGGAAGGTCCGAAAATTTTGACTACCTGGGGCTCGTTAAAGTGCGCTAACATTGCAATGTACACAGGCGCCTTGCTTTTTGCCTCAATTGAAAAGTAGGCACCACAGCCTGGATCAAATACAAATCCTTGAGTTCAGGAGTAAGTGTCCATCACCGAGCTGATATGGTGGTGAGATACTAGTTCATATTGTTGAAAAGCATGAAATGCAAGCACAATCTCAAACAGGCAATACATAAGCATGGAACCACTCTTTGATTAAGAATGAAGTACTTAGTACAAGCACGAAGAATTTTGGAATTATTATTCTATTAGTCAGCAGATCACTACATCAGCAACCAATCATTAGCTGTAATAAAAGAATCCGCGTAGTCGGCGTCTTACTACACCTGCCCCCTTTGCTTCATATCTCAGAGCTGATCTGATGTCATAAAAGTCCTTGAGGGCAAGGAGCAGTAGTCGAAGAACGAGACTATGCAAGGCTTGGCAGTGGTATTTTTCTTTCGTATAGGTTGTGCCTACTTTGAACACAAAGTGCAGTGCCACTGGCATTCACACCACTAATGTTTCTGTTAACTAAACAAGGGAACATGCAAACAAATCTCGGAACACACTTGCTGCAATGCCTGAAGTCAGAGGCACTTTGGCAATGAGTTTCCTCAGTACCGAGCCAGGCCACTGAGCTCTTGTTCACTTGTACTGTTTGGTTTCGGTTTGTAGGGTTTAAATGTTCCAAAACGACTCAGATTATAGAAGTCAAAAGATTATGACATGTATTCTAGCTTTCAGTTCTTCACTGAATGCTTGGTTGATGCAAATACTAACATTATCTCACCCATCCATAAGCTTGAGAATGTGAGCTAGGCCCAGTATATGTGATATGCTCTGCCAATATTAATACACGAGAAATGGAATCATGTGCCTTGTAAAAAGCCAGCAAAATGTATACAGCAGTAAATATAAAAGTGCAGATTCTCACTATATGGTTGGGCATCTAAATACCTGATCAACGAGGATCCAAAGGAAATTAATGTATGGACATTTGAGTGTGAAACCTTATAAAAGGAAGTAACGTAAATGTGCTGGATGCATGTAAGTCCCCAACAGAGGACTCAAAATCCATAAATATTAGTTTTCCACCACCTTACATTGAAATAACAGTATCAAGACCTGTTGCTCCCTTACGAGAACGCAAATTTGCAATGCACTGTCATGAGATATTTTATTATCGGACTGTTATTTAGACTTACACAGTCCCTTTACATGCTATGTAAATATATGGCCTTTTGTTTTCCTTGTATTCAGTATCTACATATTCGATGTTGGACGAGCCATGCATAAAAAATTGCAGTATGTTTGCAAAAAAAGTCATCAATAGACTCTGACATTCAAGGCATGCAATCAAGCTATGGAGATGTAATTTACTTAGGATCATCACACCTAAATCAAAATTCAAGCAAGTCTACATGTTTTCTTTGCAGCTGGGAGCCGTTTGTGTCAATAAGCCATGGTCAACATACTGCTAGAAGTATGCTTAAATATTAGTTCAGCATGATGTGGTGGCCTGAAATTTTTATACCTTTTTTTAGCCTAAGATAATAAGATAAATCAGGGGAGCTGACTACTTTTCTGTGTTTGCTGATTACTATAATTGCTGCAGCATTATTCTGCTGTGAAATTTTGTCAGCGTTCAGCATTTCCTCTTAGCAGCTTTGGAACCGCTTGACTACAAAATACTGACAGCAAGCTAAACAGTGAAGCAAATATTCACAGTATTTTAACATATTTTCACATTTCTACTTAGCACTGGTCGATGGATGTCTTGCATTGTTTGTAAAATAATGTATGTGCAATCAAGAAACAAACTGGGAGATCTCACGAAAAGCACATGGTGTACTAGACATGGCAATACTTGAAATATAGAATTGACCACAAATGTAAAGGAATGTTTACAGCCACAATAAAAAGTTAGTATAATCCAAAATGACATTATTGCCTTCTTGACTGAGCAGATGTTGAAATGCTGAAAGGATGATTACATGCAGGAACTAACCATAAGCACTTAAAAAGCTTACTAGTACTGCTGTGACTATGCACACAAGTAGAACGAGAAAACCCATGAGGCACTGTGCACTGTGAATTACAAGTAAACAATACATTTTTTTTTCATACATGCGGTACAATAACTAAAGAGCTTAAAATGTGGATGCACCTTAAACAGATGACAGCATTGCATACACCTGCACATGGTATATGCTACTTACACGTCACTGGACTGTAAAAAAAACAAAAAAAAAAAAAACACGCTTACCTTAATGTGAATGCCAGCTTCTCCCCAGCTGACTAACTGACCATTGAGGCTTTGAGTGGCTCAATCAGAGGTCTAACTCTAGGAGACTGTCAAACCTGCACAATAACAACAGCATAATGAAACACTTGTCTATTGAATAAAATGAGTTAGACAACCCCACGTTTCCTGTACGCAAAAAAGCACGGCAGATGCATGTATGCTGAGTAACAAGGGCGATATGCTACAGCGGCCACGGGTAAAATTAAAATTAGTTCATGCTTTTTACTGACTGAGAAATTCATGAACGTGATGTTGGCCGTACTCCTTCGTATCGGGTGAGCCTAGGTAATTACCGCGAAGCTGAGGCAAAAAAAACACACACACAAAAAAAAACAATAATAATCGAACCAACTAGGCAAGAAATTGATGTCCATACTTTATTTTTTTCATTGACAAGCACTTCCGCGCCTTTGGCTCGCTTCGTTTAAAGGCTTCGTTGAGGTTAATAATGCACAAATGTAACCGCGTTTGCATTCCCAGTCTCTTTCATAGTTATGAGTAAAACAAACTTAGTAATAAAGTTTTCACACGCTCTATGCTCTGACGGATGAAAACGCACTTCCCATCTCATGCATCCCTGACGCGAGCACACTACCTGCTCCGCCGTACTGCGCTCAAGAAATTCACGAAATACAGGCAAGGATGATATGAACATGTACTACTTACCTTTCCACAGACATGCGGAAGTACTGGAAGAAGTCTGTGCCGTCTCCGCTCCTCATGTCCCGCACCAACGTAAAATACTCGCCGAGTCGACGCCGATCTCTCAAAAGACGTTTTGTAGGCTTACGCCTTTTACGTTGCTGCTGGTGGATTACGTCGGCGGCGATGAACTGAGCAACTAAAGACCAATTGACATCGCTACTGGCGGCCATGTAGGTAGTCAGGCGCTCTGCTGAACTGCTACTCATGTGGTAGCTGACGAGAGCCATCGATCACACCAAAAGCCTCGACAAAAACCACGCCATGGCGATTCCGACACAGCCGAGATGCAGCACGCTAGAAAGGAAGACGCGAAAGAGCTCCGCGGTGGTCACGCAGCAGTTGGAGAATGATGGTATTGGACAGAAGGCGACGCCCGAACGCGCCAATCGGGACGCTGGAACCGTCCGGCTGACCGGCAGTCAGCAAAACGATCGTACAGCACCCTTTCCGCACCCCGTCCGCTTGAGGCAGAAAACGTGCGGGTCGCATGCGTGCGGAGCGGGTCAAAAAAGCAACCGTACAGCGGCCTTTAGCCCGCAGTTGGTGCGGCTGAAGTTAGGATAGAGCCGTGTTTTACATTGTCGAACGCCACCCTCAAGTCTAGCACAATGATGGCCCTGTCTCTACGCTTGGCGAAGATGACATCTTCTCGAAGTTGAAGCAAGATGTCCTGGGCTGACATATGGGGTCGAAAGCCGTACATTGTGTCGGCGAAAAACCCATCATCCTCGAAGTATCGGAAAAGACGGTCGCGTACCATCTTCTCCATAAGCTTTCAGACACATGAAGTCATGGAAATTGGGCGGAGATTATCAAAGCGTACCGCCTTCTCAGGCCTGGGGATGAAAGTCATGAGGGAAGTCTTCCATTCCTATGGCAAGGGCCCTGAGCCATCCCAAATATGATTGACGAATTCGAAGAGTCAGGCGTACTGATCCGGCAGATTCGCCAACAGCGTGACTGTTATGCGTTCTCTACCGGGGGCTGCACCGCTCCTAATATTAGAGAGAGCTGCCTTAATGTCGTGAAGCGTGAAAGGCTCTGTGTTTAGTTGCTCAGCATACTGTAACTCAGACCCCCTTGAAGCTGTGCGACAGAGGTAGAGGGTACACAAGTCGTCAGCAAGATGAGCGGTAGTGCCGATTAAGTTTTTAGATTACTGAAAAATCTGTAAGGGGCAATAACCACATTTTCTCACACAATCTCACTCAATTCACATAAGAAATCACGTACAAGTCGCATATAATTGCATAAGTTCTCATAGTTTCTTGTACATTATCATAAATTATGTACGATATTTTATGATAATGATGTGCACCTTATGAGACTGTATGCGATTAAATGAGATTTTATGAAGTTATTGCCCCGTAGAACTTTTGGTTTTTCAGAATTTCGTTGCGTTTCACCGCATGTGCTAGCATGGTGGAATTCGTTAAAATATGTATGTGTCCTTCTGCCGGCGATGTCAACCTATCTGACATTGTCGTCAGCACCACGAAGTTGCAGTCGGCTCTGAGTTCTGTGAAGTATTTTCTGATCGATTCTTAAGACAGTTGGTAGCGCTGCTGGAACGTACCGGCTGTCTGCCTTGGGTCGAAGTGCTTCTGAAGGAATGTGACATCGCTTGCCACGAAGTAGGGGAGGCGCCGAATCCACGAAGGCCAATTCTTGCTGTTGAAAGGCTCGATGGCTCTGTGCATTGCTCCAGAAGCCATGGCCTGATCGCGAACTGCGGTTGTTCTAGATCCTGCTTTTCGCCGCGAGTGTTGTGCTCGAGGCGTGGAAGCCCCGAGGAACTTCTCAATTTGGTTGATGGGTGCTAGAGATTGAGGGGTTATATATAGTTTCTGGAAAAGAGAGAAAGAAAGAAACGCGAGCGCTCGTGAAACATTTCTTCCGGTGCCTTGGTCGCGCACACTGTCTGAGGAAGGTTGACTTCCAAGGAACCGTACGGTTCGGGTTTCGGTGGCCCGCGCGTCGTCGTCGTCGTGGCAAGTGGGACCCCTGTTTGTCTCTCAGAAGCGGCCGGCTCACGGGTGCGAAGGAGGCATGGCAGCTGCAGCGTCCGTGCGGCGAGTTGTGGTGGCTGTGCTTCGTTTCGCGTACACAAGTATTTTATGTAACTAACCACAGGGCATAAAAGTCGGAAATTGCCGTCACTCACCGAACAAGCACAGGCGATCGGTTGGCAGCGGATCCGACTGCTCTGGGGATTGACGTTGGAGAGGCAAGCTTAATTACTGCCTTAATTACTGCCTCTTACGCCTCACTCTCTATGTTTATTTGCATCCACTAACCGCATTATGTACCTGAGGTTGCCGCGACAGGTAGATATGATTTCTGACACCGACATATAAACTTATAAAGAATTACGAAGACGCTGAAGCCTTGCCCTTAGAGTAAACGAGGTAGTGTAGAATTACGAAGACGCTGAAGCCTTGCCCTTAGAGTAAACGAGGTAGTGTCTTTAACGCCGCCTTTTCAGTCAGCGACTTCTTTATTATTTGTTTATTTTGGATTTGAATAAAAGAAGGCGCAGTACCTGTCTCACTGTTCGATGTACGAAGGCACGTTTTCGGTGGACGTCTACAGTTATTTTATACATCGATTTATAGGAAAGAATAGACGCGGTATCTGCCAATGTTCTTCGTTAATTCCTCAACCACGCCTTAAGTGAAAGGACACCGCCTCGACAAGAGGCCTCAATTTTTCCTAATATGTTCCGAACACTTACGAATTCAAGCCGACATTTGGGTACGGCGACAGCTTTTCGATCGAAAGAGCTGTAGGCGCACCCATTTCCACCTGGTGAACGCTCCCATTTCCACCCCAAAAATGAGGTGACAGAAACTTGCTTATACAAGGTGTCAATTTTTAATGAACTGAGTCGTCATTCTCCTATGTGCAACATGCGTTTCAGCGAGTAATATTTTATCAATATGGAGTTGGAGCATTCCGTGAGTTGTGGCCGTAGGGCTGGCGGTAGTTAAACCTTATGTTCTTGAGCTTATCATTTGTGAAGCTAAAGACTTCTGATTGCTGGCCGTATAGAAAATATACTGAATTTTTTGCCGAGCATATTTCCAAGAGCATGGAATGTTCCTCCGAAACGGGGACTGAAATTACCGAAACGATTGTTTGTCCACGCGCAGCGACACGCATTATGACTCGCCTCAGGCAACTTGAACAGTAATTTTAAATGACTGAGGAACAGTAATTTTAAATGACTGAGAAAGCAAATAACCATGCATGCTATGATCTCATGATGTAAGGGCCAGCAAAACTACGCGTGAAAACAAACACCCAACCGAGGCTTGAATGGCAGGAATCGCAGTCATTGTGCAAGTGGGAACGTACCTATGCACTTTTGCATCAAAATATTTATTCGCGTCATGTTGCTGCACAACTTGTCTATCAAGGGGCAGCCGAACGGCGGCGGTTCTGCTGGCACAGTTCGAGGAGAGGAGCATCCGTCACTATCTAAGATATCCTTACTCTGACAGAGAAGTATGATTACCTAGCAAAGCAGCGATATGTATATCGGTACAGCGCGCAATTTTCTTAAATTGATTATCGAGGTTTACGAGCGCTTATTTCTGACTGGATGTGTCACAAGTTGGCTTCCACGCCGGAAGGTTTAGCCGTAGGTCGAACTCGCCAGAGTGGGCTTCGACATCTCGTTTACTCGTTGAAGTGCTTGGTTAATGAATACCTCAAATAGGCTTTAGCAGGTCTAGACCAAAGTGTATATTTAGGACATTAATAATTGAAGGATTAGCTATCAAGTTTAAAGCCCAGGAAAGCATCACGCAGCAGTGATTCAGCGCGCTTTATCCTACTTAGCACGTCAGGCAGCGCTCCCAAGAGATAGCTTCACCGTGTGTTCTCGCGTCCGGTATTTGAATACTGGAGGCGGTCAATTTGTGGCGGGCAAAAAGCGGGTAGCACCACACCTTGGTACCGCACTCAATGCAGCCTTCCAGCACTTTTTCGAGTCATTCAAGTTCATGTTACATAAAACCGCCAAAAATACAAATTTTAAACGACATATCTTACACTGCTCGTAGTAGTAGTAGCGACCATAGTAGTAGTAGTAGTAGTGGTAGGTTGTAGCAGTTGTCAGCACCACGTATGTAAAATAATCGGTGCCTGCATACAAAATCGCATCATGGTAATTTGTGGTTCGAGTGATCGATGATTGGTTAGTGTCTGATAGGCGATGATGAAGGATGAAGTCAATGTAATTCATAAATCGTTGAAGTAAAGAACGAAAAGACTAAAACATTTAGAAAGAGTTGGTTTCAAGTGGGTAAAATTACTCAGAATGAAAAGACAATCCCTTATGATGCTAAGAAAATGTGGAGTGTGTAATTGACAAGTTATTTATTGAAATACAAAAAAAAATGAGAAAAGAGGGTTGGAAAATAAAAATGCTCAGAATTAAAAGCGAAAGCTTGATTATGGTATAAAAGTTTACAGTGTGTAACTAGTTTGGTTTGTGGTGTTTCAAAGCGACTCGGGCTATGAGAGGCACTATAGTGGAGTATACTCCGGAAATATCGATCACCTGGGCTTCTTTAACGTGCACTGACATCGCACAGCCCATGGGCGCCTTGATTTTTGCCTCCAAGGAAAAGCAATCGTCACCACCGGGATTCGATCGAGCATCCTTGGGCATGCACTACCGCGGCAGAGGCAGTGTCGAATTGATAAATTCCAACAAGTGAAAAATGGAACATTGAAAACGTAGGCTACAAATTGGACTCAAAATGCTCAGAATGAAACTTCGATGCTTCATGAGGCTAAATAACAAAACCACTGTTTATAATTGATCAAAAGATTAACGGAAATAATTTAGAAAGAGAAATAATTTCAGAGGTAGGTTCGAAGATGTCAAACTATTCTGAATGGAAAGGCAATGTTTCTTGATGCTATATCAGTGCACAAATTTTGAAGCATATCACAATGGGTAAGCGAAAATTTGAAAAACTTCAAAAGTGAAAAACAACAACGTGTGTGACCTTGATACGCTATCGCGTCATACCATTCACGGATAAGCGTAAATGTCCCCCTAATTCTCAACGTTTATTTGAATTTCTAGGGCAATGGCGCGTTTGATTATAGTCTGTTCGCCGTTTATGTTTCGTTATAGTTGCGTTCTCTAGCTTGTTGTTTCTCTGGTTATGAAAATAATCAACAATTTTTGCAAGTTTTATTCTTTTTTCTAATTATTACCTTTAAGACGGGTCAATTAGGAACTCTAAGATATTTAGTTAGCTTCATGAAGCACTGAAAATAACAGCTTGAGGGGCTAGTTGCGCCCCTCAAGCTGTTATTTTCAATAGCTGTTACCTGTTATTGTGTTTCTTCTCATGTGATTGAGTTTGTTGCGCCACATTTCTGGGTACTATGAAGCATTGAATTTTCATTCTGAGTGTTTTAAACCTCTGAAGGCCATTTTTGGTATTTTTCTTTTTCATTTCTATTTCTTTAAATCATAAATTAAAACAATGACTTCATTCGCTCTTCTACACCTATCGCACCCCTATCAGTTGTCAATCGCTAGAACCGCAAATTACCGTGATTGTTACGCAGCCCCCGATGATTTCCACTTGTGGTGGCGGTCATTACTATTACTACTACTTGTAATAGTAGTAACGAACTGTATAAGCTATCGCTTAAAACGGACACCACGCCAACTTCCAAGAGGAGCTCTCACATACACACCTCTGACAGAGCAGTTCTCTCATATTAACCGCTGATCAACAAGCATGGCTGCATGATGCTACGCACCATGCATGAACCATGCATATAGCATCGTTTCAAAGCTCTCGAGTCTACAAGGACGTTGTTTTGCGCGATAAACGGAGTGGCCCGGCGCTTTTTTCCCTTTTGCGCACCACATGATGGCGTCGTGTGGCTTTACTTCCACCGTACCGTCTCTACTTCAGCAGTATTTGTATATCCTCCCAGGTGCTCACTAGCTATCTCCACGTCCCCTTGATCTCCTGATCTCCGGTTATATCTGACCTCCCGCTTCGCTGGTCTGCCAGTTATATCTGCGTCAAGGAAAGGTCTTCAGGCCATGTTATTTCATGATCACGCTTAATCAGAGATTGAGTGTCCCTCCGATTTTTCTCTTCTTTTTTCCTTACTCTCTACTTCACATTTACTATTAATGATCGCGAATAATGCGTCCACAATGATTTAGACAGATAGTGTCCCTTTATTTTCTTTACAAAAGATTTTCTCGCAACATGCATTTCTAATTCTGCGGAGACAAACCGAACAAGAATGCAAAAAGGAACAAAGAAAAAAAAATGGACAGGTTTATACCATGGTTAAAACAGTGGTTGAACAGAAGCGGCACTACGTTCCCGTTAAGCAGCGGGTAATGACGCTTTTGATTGCGGTCAGCCTCCAGCATCGCAGCCCGCTCTTCTGGCGTTTCAGCAGCTGCCAGCTCGCACCAACTTCAGCTTCTCACGTTTGCTCTGCAGTTATCGCCGCTTGGTCACATCTTCAATGATTTCTAGACTCCGCTTGAGGGTTAGGCTTTGTGGTTCAGCACTGAGAGTCTGGCACCGAGTTTGGCAAAGTATGAAGCCTCTATATTTCACGGCATACGTTTGGAGGATACATTGCCGGTGCGTCACAGTTTTGACAGGAAAGACGGGAAATATGGGGCGACATGTATAAAGGAGGCTATGTGAGAGCTCACTCACTTAAGCACACATGCGCCAAGAATACATACGAAGACTATTAGAGAATTATCTTTGCGCAGTCTGTTCAGAACGACACTGTTCAGTTTTGAGAGTACAGACACGTATTCGACAGCCTCACACACGTAACCACTTGCCGCAGATCATATATGATGAATCGCTAATGTAGATGGGATGCGATTTCTGCTTGCCTATTATTGGGAAGGGGGATTCATGCTCCCGTGTAAATCAGATTCATACACCTCGGCTTTTCTCATGCGGTCAAGCGAAAGGAAACCCATCTATCAACATGTACTCTCAGAGAGCGTACAGATTTAAGCGAACCACCAGTATACATACATCAACTCCAGGCGAGGCAATCATGTATAGGACGCTTAGTTTTGTTGTGGTGGTATTTAGCAGCATCATCGTCACCATCCCAAGGTAACGGCCACAGAGAGACAAAAGTCTTCCTCACATGCTTCCAAATTAAACCTGCCCTGTTTACTGCAGCGATATTGTGACTTCAAATAACCCTAGTTTCCCCTGGGTCGCCTCATTGTATGCTGCTTTCTGTTACATTTACGTTTCCTCATAAGCTACTCCATTACTCTAACGGACCAGCCCTGTTCCTGTCCATTTCCCACTCCTGCTTCTCGCTTTCGCTACTTCAAACCGGTACCTAATGTTCCATAACCTACGCAGCTTTCTTCGCGTCTCTATACGTCATGGTCATAATTTCTCTTTATACTGGCCCGCTGCTTCGCCTTCAACTCAGAAGACAGAGCTTGTCAGGTAAATTGGAGTTGTCTACGACTTGCTTTTCTACTTAATGCTAATGTGAGACATGTGTTGTACATTGCGGTTTTACAAAACTGCTCCGATTGTGGGCGCTTTTCATTTTGCACTGAGTAGCCATTCGTACAATATCCACTTACTACACGCCCATGCTATGGCTTGTACAGGCTTGCGTATTGCGGAAAGAGCGAGTGAAATCTGCCACCGCGGGAATATTCTGTCGCTTATACACTTGCTGGTCACAAAGCCGGTGGCTCGGCTGCGAGCTCTTCAGATCTGACCATGATTTCACGACATCTGTACGATTTCACGACATCCGACTGCAGCCTTAATAAGCAGGCGTTTCCAGGTGCGTTTCCTGACTTTCTCTACTGCGTCTAGACCTAATATGTAAGGTGTTGATGCGCTCGCGATCTGTTTATTTCCACGTTCGACATGCGAACTACGCATTCTTTTACTGCCTTTATTACTGTTTAGGTGGTTGTGATCAATTCGTTAGATGTAGAGGCGGAATGAGTTAATAAACAGTTACTTGCAATACTCTATCTGCTGCCACCGTCTTAGACCCGGTCCAATAGACCTTTGCACAAATTGCAGCGCCAAGCCATCGCCTATCGGATCCGCGCAAAGCATGATGTTAGAACGGAGCGATTGGCTCTCGCGTCGGCTGCTGGCAAACGTGTTGGCATGCTCTGCCGTTGCTTTCTGCCGTTACGCGTCTTCTCGAGCGTTTTTGCTAATTTCTTGCAAAATGCAGCAAGCACCGGATTGCTTTATTGGTTAGATGCTTGTCTTTCTGCAATTATTTGTCGTGACTTTGAAGTGAAAACTTCACTACGCCATGTAAAGCCAAGGCCGCTGTGCGTGGCACACTCCGCTACAGCGGACGCGCCGTAACCATGGCAACGAGCTTCGCCCTACCGCTGGGCCTCAGAGGCGCGCTTCGGCGCGGAGAGAAGGGTTATTTCCGCACTATGCATGTGCGCGCTGCCACGGAGAGCTGCAGTGCGGAGCGCCGGACTTCATGAATTTAGAACGCAACAGCCAACTGTGCAACATGATGCAAAGGAATGGTGGGCGCAATGTAAAAAAGCGGGAAGAAGGAGCGCAGCTAGGATGCCGGGAGGGCAGAGAAAAATTACGCGGCACTTTGGCGACTGATGTGATGAAAGGCGAAAGCCTGTGTGCCGCACTCTGCCACGCATTTGTTGCGAATGTGGCGGTGAATGATGCTTCGAGTAAAGAGGGTGACTACTGCTTCACATTTCTCCTTCCTTTATGGCATGGTACATGTGTACGCGGAGAATCGTGACAGATACTGTGCCATTGCTATCCTGTAAATCACTCAAACACCGCTGATGTCAGCTGTACTAACGCCTCCTAGACATCTAGGTCTGCTTCTGTTTGCTGTGGCACGCGGCGTTCGAGGAAGCGGCAAATGAAAGGACGCACGAACGCCTCGATCGGACGCCCGGTGGGGTCAGCTTCGAATATGCATTAATCGCCTTGTGAAGTCATGACCTGTCGTGACGGTACATCGCGCCCCCTTGTCGAACTCAACCAGCATTTCATTGAACGCATTAAAGTTCACCGGCGTTTTATAATTCGTCTACAGGAAAGGAAAGGCGCAGTATCTGTCACTCGCGGAATCTCGCTATCATTCTAACTGTAGACAAGGGGAATTATTAAGAGCGTTTCACGATCCGGGGTCGTATCTTGATGACGTCAACAATATTAAAGCGCAGTTACAACCGTTTAGTGCTAAAAAATATCACGGTGCCTTGATTAGGTCGCGAACACGGGGGTTCGCTAATGAACAACCATCTTGCCGTGCTTTTAGTGATGAAAGGCAAGCTGCTCTTTGTAAGCAGGTTTTAGAAATTCGTTGCGGAAGTGATACGTACACTGACACGCCTGGTATTCTGGGTGCCTTCTTTAACAGTTATGCGTGGCTCTTTAGTGATAGTAATAACTCGAACTGTGAGTTCGATTTCAGTCTTTAAAAGAAGATTTTCCTCGTCTTGAGGATGAGCAGCGGACAACTATTGAGGGATCCATTATTTCAGATGAGGTCAAGTCGGCCATTTGTTCACTACAGGGCCAGAAGTCTCCTGGCCCGGATGGTCAAAGTAGTGAATTCTATAAAACGTTTATGCCTACCTTAGCACCTGCCTTATTGGAAGTTTTCAGTGCAGCTTATGACTAAGGCTTTTTGCCTCCCAGGTTCTATATTGGTCACACCATACTAATCCCGAAAACCACAGACGCATGTCGGTTGCAAACTGTTGAAGGGTACCGTCCGATATCCTTATGCAACGTGGATTATAAATTTTTGCGAAGGTTCTTTCTTCTCATCTGCCGCTTATGGCATTCGATTTATTAGGGCCGCACCAAATGTATGGAATCAAAGGCATTCAAAACAATATCCATATTGCATGTTCTGTGATAGAAACAGTGTCAGATGAGGTCAATCAAGTGGCCCTAATTAAGATTGATCTGGCAAAAGCTTTTGGTAAGGTGCGTTATGATTTTTCGTTTGCTGTATTGGAGAGTGCAAGCATTGGTGATGTCTTGCTTAAAGGCATTGAACTGTGTTAAAAATCGGCCACTGCAAGACTGATTGTTAATCAAAACTTTACCAAACCTATTCCGCTTAAAGCATCTGTTCGACAAGGCTGCCCTCTATCGCCTTTCTTATTCGTGTTATATCTTGAGACCCTATGTCGTAGTATCATCAAAGAGAAAGCGCAGTTCGTGGCTTCTCACTATCGCAATGTGAAATTAAGATTTCGGCTTATGTTGATGACATTGCCCTTTTCTGTACTGATAAAAAGAGTGTAACCAATGTTTTACACATAACTGAACGTTTTTGTGATAGTTCGAGGGCATCTCTTAACCTTGATAAATCAAAGGGGTTCTGGTTAGGTCACTGGCGTATAAAGCCTAATTTTTTTGCCGGCATCAGGTGGGGACGTCGAAGACCTAAAGTATTTGGGGGTTCCTTTGCATCAATATCGCAATAGTGGGCCTCACTGGGATGCTCAGATCTTATGAGTTAGGCGACAAACCCAGGCATGGATGAGTAGGGAGCAGTCTCTATTTGCACGAGCACAAGTTTGCGATGTCTTCCTGATTTCGAAGCTTATCTATGTATTGCAGGTGTTGTATGATGCAAGAAACAAATTACAGTTCATGCATAGAATTTTCGATACTTTTGTGTGGCGCTCTCAATGGGAGCCTATGCGTCAAGATAATTTGCTTCTCCCTCTGGAGGTTGATGAAGCTGGCCTTCAGCACTTGTTTGTTCATCTGCTCGTTTCAAGGTTTTTCTTTTTTAAGACAGCAAGCCATCCCTTCTTCCTAGCTGTGTTTAATAGACAAATAAGTGCCCGTTTGTCTAATTTGTTTGCGCCCACTGGTCATAGGAGCGAGGGTCCTTTGTCGGGTTTTCTTACGGAAGTTGCCGAAACATTCCATTTCCTCACTGTACAGTTTTCCTTGGAATACCTATACAGTCTATTCAGAAGACAGATGACAAATGTTCTTATTGAGACATTATTTCCTGTATCGATGTATTGGCAGCCTTACCTCCCCTTTCTAGACAATAGCGTATTAAAGCGGTTTCAACGAATGCAATCAGCCGCAAAGTCTTTCTTTTTTAAACTTCACACATCAACCTTACCTGCCAAAACGTGGCTTCGTGCAAAAGGGACTTTTGTGCCATGGTCAGTAGATTGTCGCCTGTATCACCAGCCAGAAACTATAGATGATTGCTTTGTGTATTGCCGTGATGCAATGTTTTTTGGGGACATTATTCAACGAACTCTCAAAAAGAACATTGATATTACGCCCAATGCTATAGGATGTTTGCCTACAATTGAAGCTTGCGAGGCGCCATGTGACCTTGTTGTGCTCATGGGACTTTTTAGCCTGTAGAAGAGCCGCATGACAGATCGCCACGCAGAGCCACCACGTTCATCGAAGTTCCTGTTCAGAGAACAATGTTCTATGGTGCGGGGGGTTTATGCTGCGCAAGATCGACCTCCTGCCTGGTTACCTTTACTAGATGCCTGTATATATATCTTCCGAAATTTTGGATGTGTGGCCAAGGTGAGAGCTTGAATGCTGGTGTAACTGTGTATTGACAGGTTGCAGGATGCGACCTGGTTAAATTGTCTCGAAGTACTTTCATTCAATAAAGAAAAAAATATCTGGGGCGTGACGCAGTGGTAAAGCGTTAGGCTGTGGATCCAAGGGATGGAGGGTCGATTCCCCGGTGGGAGACGAAGTTTAATAATTTAATTTTTAAGTGTTAGAGCCACTGCTATAGCGTGACACTTTTGCTGACAACAACGGTGGGCCATTAAAGGCATTCGCCTTAAAACCGAACTCCGCTTATGGAGAATGATCCCTTGCCGTAATGCTCCCATCTTCATTGTATAACGTGGAACATTGAAACCGAGGTACAGGGCGTTTGAGGTCAAATATGCAACGGAACCTATCATTTATGCATGACAAGACAATCGCACTGAGTGTTCATTTACGTATAACGTCCTGGAAGCCCGACTATTTTCTTAGGTGTGCACCTATAGTGTTGTGCTTTTCTCCACGTCCTCCTCCTAGTCGTTTAGCTCCGCACAGGACACATAACGTTTCCCATTGGTCATTTTGACGTCAATAATTGCACATTTGGCCTTACGGATAACATTATGTTAAGAAATTGAAGGTTATGAACAAATAGTTGAGTCCCGTTATTAAATTTTTTTATCGGCAATGAAGTTCGAACCCTTTAAAAGCCAATAGTGTTTCTGCTACAATTAAATTAGATAAAAGTTAGAAAAAGACTCCTTATTGGTACCTTAACACATCTTCAAGCCATATATTGCATGAACGTTATGAAGCATAAATTAGAGCTATGGGAATATTCTTCTCTGTGGGATCAAGAAGGGTGTCCTACTGTGGACGTTGGTGAATCAGGGAACAGTGCCGAGGTGAACATGGCGAATGGACATCTTTGACCTGTGTTATCCTCTGTAGTCGAATGGTATCCGCAGCGCTTCAATGAAATACGCATTTTAGGAAAATGGAGTCATTTTTTATTCTTGATGAAAGGATGCCGTGCAGCAATGATATATGAACCTTTTTTGCTACTGTAGCTGCTGCCAAGCTGCCTTCATAGCTTCAGCAGGAAGCGAAGGTGGTCATTCCAACCATTATTTGAGAGTCGTTGCAGCAAATAGCTCTGTACAAGGGTTCACTTGAGAATTATGTAAAGGAGGCGCATCCACCACTTTCAAGACTTTTGGTTCACGCTGTAATACTTCCAGAGCTATCAAACATGGTCTGCTTCCTGCATGTAATTTATGTAGTTGGTAATAGCGACAGTGAACGGGTGGTCAACCTTAAATCAAACACTTGGTTCTTTTTTTGAGGCAGTCCCTGTGTGTAAGAGACCGGGAGCAGCCGTCTTGATCTTTCGAGCAGGCAACACCAGTCACTAGCTCTTCAGTATCGTCTTCATTACCTATTCACTGGCTTGCACCATGAAGAAATGAAAAAGAAAAACAGATCTGTAGGTAGCTCTGCCGTGAATCGCCCGGCCATTTAGGCAGAAAAAAGGTAGGCAAAGCGCTTGATATTTCACCAAGAGCCTACAGGGAAATGCGTTCCTACGTGGTAGGTTCGAATCATACTGTATTCATCTGATGTGAAAGCTAAATCAAGGGTTTAAAGTAGGATCGTACGCTACTGCTCGGTCCTTTTTCCAGTTGCTCGCCCCTCTTGTGGCCGCCCGGCGAAGAGCGCTTGAAGAGGCGGGCTACTAAGAAATGCGTATTTTTCAAACAGCAGTGTAGTGCAGGGCTGGTCTCTTTTAGCCTGGGCAGGGAAGCGGTAATCGTCTGTGGACACACTGTGACCCCCCTCCCCCCCTCCCTCCTATTTACATATGACAACAGGACGTTGGCGAACTCTAGCCTTGTATTCACGCTGGAGGTGAGCTAGGGGAGGCGGGGACAATACAGTGCTTGCAATCCGAAGACCTAGAAGATACTAGCATTGCACGCAATTATTGTGCAGCAGTTCGTGGTATCCATGAAGCGAGGGACGTCGTTGGATAAAAAAGGACGCACAGCGAACTCTTCCCCCCATTTTCGCATGGCATCCCGGCAAAAATGGTGGCCGAGGGGCTTCGCGCATGCGCAACAGCGTTATTTGAGAAAAGCTCATTGGTATATTATATATTTACGTTTCTGACACCCTATGGCTCACTATTTGTAATTTACTTTCCTGGCGATGAAAGACGCGCGCACGAGGACCATTAAGGGAAAAATAGCGCGATGTTCTCGAAACTATCAAGGAGCGTTAAGTATATTATATGGAAACTGTTTACGATTTTTTTCCTATTTACTGCATTTTTCAGGCTCTAGAGTTAATTGAATCCGACGGGAATATGTTCCCTAGAATCTCGCAACCGTAAAGTTAGATTTACGCATCTTTATCTCGAAAAGTTAGCTTCCCGCAACGTAAATTTTTAAAATGGCGTTGCTTGCTTTTATAATGTAGCAAACATGGAAGTCGTTTGTCTATTTTGCACTGTAGAAGCAGTTATCGTGATTTACGCGGCATTACTACACATAGCAACTCCGTTTTAAATGCGTGCATCGCGAGAAAACAACTTAAAGAAATACAAAATGCATATTTCTGAAGCTAAATAAATATATCGTCTTTCAATAAAGGAAGTTTTCAAAGTGAACTGAACTCCTGTGTTGACGGCCTGCAATTTCTTGATACAATGTTGTACCTTCAAATCAAAAGAGAAAAAGTTAATTACCTTATTTTAGT